>NW_005187573.1:1080514-1101277 GCF_000239375.1 Pundamilia nyererei | reverse complement strand
TTCTTTTCCATCAGCTGCTCGGCCTCCACCTCCATGCCCCCAAACCCCAATCCTCCCCCAAAGAAGAGGATTCACACACTGGCTAGTACTCATCTTCAGTGGTGATGCAGTCAGCCTCTTTGGAGATTGTCCCCTCATCTTCTGGAGAGGAAGTTTCTTCATCTTGGGCAGATGTCTCTTCTTCAAGGGCAGAGCACTGCTTTCCGTCCTTGCTCTCTGACCAGATCATATAGACAGTGCTTGGAGCAGTGATGACCTTCTTGCCATATTGCCAGAATAAATGATCTGGAAGCTGTTAGGCTTACTTACAGCAGTAGCTCTGTCTGCACCTGCAGAAACTCCAGGACACGTTTACAAACAGTGTTTGTCGTTGTTTGTGCTGCAGCTGCAGCTTTGAACTCTACAAAGTGTCCTGTAATTAGGTTTCTTTTTTGGTTTTTGGTTTTTTAGAGTTATTTTGGGTATGGCATCTTTTTATGAAAAATACAAGAGTAAAAGTGCTTTTAACATGTGCTTCAAAGCTAAGTTTGACTGGGAACCTCAAAGCTCAATAGCCTGCATCCACAGAAATTCACTGCAGCCTATGTAATGTTTGATGCGTCATTATTTATTCCAGTCTACGTCAAAATTGTTTCATTATTTTGGTCCATTGGAGTGTGGTAAGCCATCAAATGCCGCTACTAGAAACGCGGAATATTACATGAAATTGCTTGCTTGGCCAAAAATGGGTAAATGATGTAATTTGGTAAAAAACAAAACAAAACATTAAAAACTACAATTTTCATGTGTTGAGTTTAGAATGAAAGCAATTTTACCTAAACCGCATGTTATAGTACTGTCAATAACAAGGAATCAAAAAAGGTGGTTATAATGGGTTTCAATTGGCCAAAAATGGCCACGATAGAGTCAAGAGGAACAATTTGGTGTATAGTGAATATTATTGACATTATTAAAGGAGGGAAACCCTCACAAAAAACGGATAGAGCTGTGGAGCAGCCAAGGGAATAGACTGAATTAAAAATTACCTCACTAAAATATAATTTATTATACAAAAACAGTTAAAAATGTAAAAGGAATTAAAACAACCCTGGCCAGGGAAAACACACAATAAAAATCAATAAAACACAAACATTAAAAGTCCAGTGGCGTAAAAGTCACTAAAAGTTAAAAATCCAGCCAATCAGAGCAGAAGGGGAAACCCGGCGGCGTCCTCGCCGTCCTATCAGTGTCTCTGCTTCGGCGTGCCCGGATGGGCAGAGCTCTTAATTCTGCCCGCCGCTTTCCTGTAGCACGCCAATCGGCACCAGCCCATCTCGCCGTGGGAGGTAGGGCGCTGTCCCGCTGCCACTGATTCCCCACCGTAGCGTGATCTGGCCTCGTTGTTATTCCAGCAGCAGAACAGCTCCCTCCGCTTCTCTGCTCGCTGGCGTCGTATGCTCTCCCACGTATAAAGTAGTGATGGAGCTTTCCTTAAACATTTCTTCAGCAAATCTACAACACAGAGGCTTCTTCACATTCACACTTTGTGACATAACAGCGGTCCTCTCCAAAGCAAGTGTTCCTCAAACAGTCCTTTGGAATTCAATTCAAAATACAAATCTGTGTATATAAAAGCCATTGTGACTTGTTTCTAAGCTTTGATTCTTTTGGGGGAAAGAAAATAAAAAGAGAAGGAAAATAAAAGGGAAAAAGAGCCTGCATTTTAAAGCCTCATTAGTGTGGTTCCCATGTAATTCACCCCCGCCTCATCAAGCAACTAAATGTCACTCCTTTCTCCTTCCCTGGAACTTCCACAAAACTTGATTTTTATTCTAGAAGACTCTTTAACCCTCCGCTGCATAGCGTTGCCCTGAGGCAACAAACCACATGTTCATGCCTTACACTGGCCCTTCAAAAAACAAAACAAAACAACTTTTTTTTTTCTTCAAATAATGCTACCGGGCACATCTCTTTCCAATAAAATGATGAGTTGAAGGTGGTGTGACCTTCTGCAAGCTGCACTACGAGCGACATCTCCATTAGGAGGCAAGATAAAGATCACAATTTTACATGTTTATAGTGAAATAAATGTATATAAAAATACTTGTATGTGCATGAATATGTTAAGAAGCATATTTGAATGTTTGTTCTACTTTTTAAATTTTATTTATACAGCAAAACTGTTCATTTTCATTCGTTGCCTCAAGGCAACACTGTGCAGTTGGCCTATTTTTTTTCAGGCAGTATAATGCATCTGCATATGTGTGTAGAGATGTGTTTGGGTGTATTTATATAATCATAGTCAATGTTTTTTACTTTACAATCTACTCATAATTACAGGACATGAATGTAAAAACCTTTTATGGAAGGAAACTGCACTTTCTGTCCTCAGAAAGTGAGGACAGTGAGCTTTCAGGGAGTGACAGTGAAGTAGTGGATCCCTGAATCAGGTTTGAGGGACACTTAGGAGCTCAGGGGTCAGTTGGTAAAGTAACTGTGTCTGTGGTCGTGTATTACTTATTGTTGTTGGGGCACAAATTTGTTTACACACTCACATTGTGAGGTCTCGCAAATTGTAACACAGCAAAATCTCCAGTGTTAAATTAACACTAGAGAGTGTCTATATGGGTCCACTCCTCTGAGTGTTAAATACAACACTGTTGAGTGTTAAATGAACACTTTTGACAGTGTTATATTTTTAAAAGTAACCTAGTCAGTTTTGAAGATTAACAATGACTGACACTGAGCAGTGCTGAAAATAACTCAAAATGTTAGAAATATTCCAGTTGTGATGGGAAGGGCCAGGATAAGTCTCCAGGAAATGAATGTAAGTTAATGTAATGTCCCCAAAAGGGATGGAAACACAACATGTGTGTGTGTGTGTTTGCGCACGATCATGGGGTTAGGGTCAAATGTTTGGTGTATTTTGTCAAATTGTGTCAAATTTTATGATTGATATATTATTAGGGGCCCTAAAGCTCCCCCAAAATAAGGAGAAATGTTTTTTTCCCAAAAAATTTAAAAGTCATGGAGTAGTAGGTTAAAAACAGTGAAAACAAACAAACAAACAAACAAACAAACACAAAAACAACAACAAACAAATTACATTTTAAGAGATTAGAGGAAACTTTATATTGAAAACTCAAACTTCTTAAAAGAAACCGTCACCCAAATTTCAGCCCTGGGGCCAAATCTAAAACCAGTTTTAATATATAAATATATAAATCTTATACACTAAACTGCAAAGAAGAAAACACAGTACTTTATTATCAGAAGACAATGCCTTGATTGTACATTCACAGCTGAAGTCAGTACAAAAACATTTGCGTGGGTGGCTGCCAGTCCCTTTGAAAAACATCACTGACAGCAAAGTGGTCCACTTTCTTTAAAAGTGTGTCCACTAACACATGATGTGAAGATATAGCTACAAGAAATTAAAAAATGACAGACGAATCAGATTACGGAAAATCTTAAAATAATAATAACTTTTTGTAAAAATGCCATTTGGTTCCTGGCCTAAAGAAATATTTGCTCACAGTGACGCTGCTTATACCAAGCACGCCAATTCCCCTAAACCAGTCGGTTCTTCACACCAATTGGTTCTTTGGAAATTTAAGCACATGGTTATCAGCGCTCAGTCGTGCATTCTGCAAACCGTCCTGGCTGTAAAACCTCAGAGATGACTCAACGTGGACTCATGAAGATTTCCCAACAGATTGTTTTCAGAATCACTGGATCGTATGACGTTTATAAGATCACTGAAGTGAGTAACGGAAAACTACAGACTGAGTTTATGGATGGTTAAAAACTCGTCATCATTACTACATCCTAGAGTGTTCCTCCTCCACAGCTGCGTCACGCCACCAAAGACTAAAAGGCAATTATTAATTCTTGTCTTATGAAGAGTCTTACAGGACGCCCACGAAATTGGTTGCATAAAAATTTTGCTTAATAGTTTTGTGAGAAGCTGATGTCACACATGAATACTTTGGTTATGTCATATTTCTTTCACAGTGGGGGTGGAAAAAGAAGAAGAAAACTCCAGAAACAAATAGTCTCTTAATCAGTTATTCAATGTGAGAAACACGTATACAGAAAATATATAACAACTTCACACAGGTGCACAAATCCAGCGTTCAAAACAAGTTGAAAAAACAATCTGCAGCGATCCAGTGATGTTGTCAAATGTGACAGTGAACAGCTACCTCAGTACATTCATCCTCAGAGACACATTTGGTCCGTCTTTCAGGCAGAGAGCAGAGAAAAAACACTCTTGATTACAGTCTGTGTGGAAATGTGAAACACGTAACTGAGTAACAGCATGGTTTCTGCAGAACATTCACCCAAACGCTCAACCTGCTTTGTGATGGTTATTTTGCTTTTTAAATAATGACCGTATCAAAAACCAATTAAAGCATGTTTATCTACCCTGACATGAATGAGACCAATCAGCTGACTTCCCCATAGAGACGGGCAGTGTTTAAAGGTACCCTTTAAAAAGAACAACCTTTGACATTGTTGGCTGTGGGCATGCTTGAGGAATACAGCCATTACTTTAGTGGAATGGATGGTACAAACAAAGTATTGATGGATTTGGGATCCTTGATGCTTTGGCTACGTAGGCTTGATGCACAGACCATAAAAAAATCAAAAACTGAGCAGCAGCAGCAGCAAGGACATGTTTTTAAATTCTTATTTTGCTAAATGACAATAACGGATTTTAATCACACTGTGTTTAGAGGACTTCAGTGGCCATCAGGACAGAGCGAATGCTCATGTTGTCTGCTCTGAGGCTGGAGAACAGGGATTCCTAGCAGTAATTCAGATGTGTTGAGAAGTACAGACCCGCAGTAGGCAGATCTCCTTCAGCTGATAGTGCTCTGCCTTTGAACATTCCAGCAGGTGCCACTACTTTCCTGCCTAATCCAGGTCCATGATGTGCTCGGCAACAATGTCCATGGCTGCCGAGGCCTTGATGGAGCTCCCTGCTGAGCCAGAGTCCACAAACATCTGTGGTATGTCGCTCCCAAAGTAGATTTTGCTGTTGGCTGCGATGGCCTTGTATTTCATCAGCTGCAGGTACTCTGGTGTTAGCTTGAGCTGTGGGAGGGAGCGACAGGATTCCAGTGAAGGAAGGTAATTTTGCAGCCCACATTTGTCAACCACAATATGTGTTTGTGTCTTTACCTTATTGGCCTCAGCCGCTCGCTGAGCCGTGTAGAACTCTGCATCAGCCTTGGCTTTCTGCCGGGCCAAGAAAGCACCGTCTATGAACCACAAACACAAACTCATATGAATCATTAGCGGCATGGCAGTTTAACAAAAACTCTACCGTAGACGTCAGAGCGGGAAGCTGGAGGATTTTCTGCAAATATGTATTTGACCCAACTGCTAACTCCCAAATGCAGCAGCCAAAACAAATGCCCTTGGAAAAGAGCAAACATGTGGCAGTACTTACTGCTGAGTTTTACACTTTCCATTATCAGATTTATAAAACTGTACCTGTACCGTACTCACAATGCAGTTCACTCGATGGATACATTCATTTTAGAGATCAAAGAAATAGGATCCCTTTAAAATTTAAACAGAATACTTTAAAAATGAGCCCAGTAAATTAAATCAAGTCATTCTTATGAAATCATTCTGTTTTAATAAAAGTGCATTTGTATGAAACACTGACGTCAGACATTCACTGGCCACTTTGTTAGGTACACCTGTTCAACTAGACATTTAAACTAATGAGCAGTCAGCAGAAAATCTGTGTATTTGCATGTAATCGAGTCGACCTGCGGTTCAAAGCGAGGATCAGAATGATGATATAAGTGACTGCATGTGCTCTGAGTATTTGAGAAACTGCTGGGATTTTCCCCTCACAAGCATCTCTTGTGTTTACAGAAAATGGTTTGAAAATATCCAGTAAGCCTCAGTTATCTGGGTGAAAATGCCATCAAGAGAATAGCAAGACTGATTTGAGTTGATATGAAGGCAACAGTATATCAAATAACAACTTATATTTGGGGCGATCATGGCTCAAGAGTTGGGAGTTCGCCTTGTAATCGGAAGGTTGCCAGTTCGAGCCCCGGCTTGGACAGTCTCGGTCGTTGTGTCCTTGGGCAAGACACTTCACCCGTTGCCTACTGGTGGTGGTCAGAGGGCCCGGTGGCGCCAGTGTCCGGCAGCCTCGCCTCTGTCAGTGCGCCCCAGGGTGGCTGTGGCTACAATGTAGCTTGTCATCACCAGTGTGTGAATGTGTGTGTGACTGGATATGTAAAGCGCTTTGGGGTCCTTATGGACTAGTTAAGCGCTATATAAATACAGGCCATTTACCAGGCCATTTACTTATACCCAATATCCAGGGTATGCAGAGGAGTATTTCAAAGCACAGAGCGTGTCCAGCCAAGATATCTGCATCTGGGCTACAGAAACAGAAGACCACACTGGGTGTCACTCCTATCAGCTAAGAACAGAAAGCTGAGGCTAGACGATTAGAAAAATGTTGCCTGGTCTGATGAGGCTCCATTTCTGCCACCGCATTTGAATAGCAGGGTCAGAATTTGGCAATAACACAGTAAAAGCATGTCTCCCTCCTACATTGTATCAATGGTTCTGACTCATTCTGGTGATGAATGAATCGTTTCTCCTCGCTGAATGCAAAGCACCACAATCGCTCTTCTTTCTTCTTCCTTCACTGCTGGATACAAACCTTCAATCTCAGAGATTCTTTTTTCCGTTTCCTTCTCCATGACTTTCTGTCCAAACTTGATTTCTGCAACTTGAGCCACTTTCTCAGCCTCTACAAAAAACAAAACAAAACCCCAAAACATCCAAGCATGTTAGCACATTGAGTGCAAATAACTCCGAACAAAGCGCTCTCCACACGACAGTCTCGCTTCAGTTTCTCACCTATCACCGCTTTAATCCTCTCCGTCTCTGCCTCCTTCTCCACAACCTTCTGTGTCTGCTGGGAGATCAGCAGCTTGGTCTTCTCGCTCTCCCTGCGAACATGTTAAAGAGCAGTTAATAAAAAAAACAAAACAAAAATGCTTTAACTGAGAGCTACATGTGACTTCTGTGTGCAAGCTTGACTTTGGGAGCTGCTTGCTGCCGGATGTCTGTGGTTTGTTTCAATATTAACTTCCACAGAAATCAACATCATTACCAAAGAAGCTCCAAGGTTTGTGGAAGGGCATGACACAGCACTCAGACACTGGCAAAGGAGCTCAACCCTGCGTCTGCCCCCACAACTTTCCAAACCTTTATCTCAAATCTGTTATTCTGGCATCCAAACCACGTCTTGCAGCAAAATTCCTCAGCCTGCACACTAATTCTCTGTTTTACCTTCAGCCTCAGAGGAGCCACTAGTGTCCACTCAGGAGACTAATGACTAATGCCTTTCCCACAGTCTGGACTGCCTTTTGTAACACTATGATCTCAAGTTTCAAATTCCCGATATTTTTATTACTGTCCAGAAGAAAAACCAAAATGAAGTCTGTCGTGGAAACAAAACTGAAAGAAACACGTGAATCGAAGATCTAATTACCCTCCACAAACAGCAGTTATAGAGGAAAACAGGATAAAAAGCCTGACTTCCTGTGCTGCTGTCTAAACAAAGTACCAGAAATACAGATGCTACTGCCTCCCACAGGTCAGAAAGGTACTTTAGTGACCGAATCTAACAAAGTGAAAGTAGCGATACTGGAGACTTATTTAAAAAGGAATCAGTTTATTACAAGAGACTAGATTCTTATCAAGCTGTCGAAGTACACAGCTCACTGTTGTGGCTAGTGTGAACATTTCTTCATAATTTTACGCATGCACACATGCACTCATGCATGCATGCATACACTCTTTGCTTAAATAGATGTGAGTTACTGCAGAGCCCTTGGCTAGAGCCGTTTCCCTTCTGGGTCCAGTTTTTCCATGACTGCATCAACGAGTTGAAAAAAACGTTGGTTTTAATCCGTGCAGCTTTTTAACTCTTCCACACACATCACTGCTTAACCAAGAACCTCCACTTTTTAGAAGGTCAGAAAAATAAAACTCACTTTTTTAGGCTCCCACCCAAAAAGTTTTATCAATCGAACTCCTCAGCAGCACAAGCTTGTTTTGGCTGCTCCCTTATTCAGAAGCGCCACGGCAGGTAGAGCCCCATGTTTGAGTTGGAAGACTTGGATGCTTCACAGCTCTACGGTGTATCAACACATTTGCCTTTCATAAGAAACATCACTGAATAGAGAATCAGATCAGAGGTGTTGTGTCAGAAAGAGCATCTGGTGTGTAAAATTAATTTTAAAAAAATAAAATAAATTAATGAGACGAATCAAAAATATGTTGCGTTTCCGTTGTAGTGACCACATGTGAATAAGAGAGGAGCTCCCAATAAAACTCAGAGCTTCAGCACTGCTTTCCCTCCACTCACAGGTTGATATGAATGCTGTACCTACATCGGGGCAAAAATAGCTGATTTACTGCTTATTCTACCTCCGTTCTCTCACTTATGGCCAACGTAGAAACCACAGTTTCTATTTTGTCAGTATGCACAACATGGGCGTCTGAGTGCCGTAAACTTTGTAAGAACCTGAAGGAAAGCAGCAAACAAGTCCACGAGCACACCGATGATTTTTTTTGTGAGCACTCAGCCTGTCCATGTGACACCAAACACACACGCATCCTTCACACAGACTCCAAGTGGACAACAGCTCACCTGTGCCGTCTGTAGGAGCGTACACCACCAGCATGAGGTCAAGAGTTCAGTTGTGTGTTTTTTCTTTTAGTTGTGCTGGTGGCAGTGGGTCACAGTTACACAGTTTTCCATGTAGTAATGAAAGAATATAGAAATCTGTTTGAATGTCGTGCTATGGAATGTTTAACAAATGTAGTGAGTAAGTGATGGTGATCACATATGCAGGTCTACACATGATGTTCTGCTCTGATGGATTTAGGGTCATTATTAATGTTGTGATGATTTAAAGTAGTTTGTTTTAAGGTCAGAGTGAATGTGGGTGCTCACTTCACTGCTGTGGATCTTCTGCTACATGTTCACACACAACAGATCTCTGTGAATTATTCACTTTTCTACAGTTGCGTTGAATGTTTGCCATCGCCTCGCATAAAGAGCTTAAAGGATTTTCATTTAAGCATGCTTTCCCAGTAAGACAAGTCAGAGTTACACATAGTATTGTGTAATAGAGTAAATGCACCCACGGGTAACAAAGACCAGATGACTAAGTACCATCTAAATTCTGTCCGTTATGTAACAACATATGGGCGTCCATGGAAGACTTAAGTATATTAAATTATTTAATTTCAAGTTATTTTTTTATATTCTTCTCATTCAGTCCTTATAAACATCCCCAAAGGAGAAGTCTAGAAGAATCATATTATTTTTTCCTCCCCATTTCATATTCCTTGTGGAATAATTAGAAGAAAAACAAATCAAAAAACAAAACTCACATAAGCTCGTAGTTCCGGCGAATGCTCTCTGGGATGTTGGGCTTTGTGACACGGACCGCCTGTGGATAAACGGGACAGGAAAAACATTCAGATGGAATGCAACGACCAACAAGACCATAAAAAGAGCTTTTTACCACCAGAGAAGCTCCTGCTGGAGAGGAGCCCAGGCCCAGTGAAGTCCTGTTTAAGAACTCTCAACCGAAACTGTTATTTCAGCAGTTCCTGTTGATTTAGAGTAACCATGTGTGGAGGAGTAAAGCCCAGTGAAGACCTTAACACTCCGGACTGACACATGGCTACACTGATGAGTGCAGTGAGGAGGTGAATTAACAGTGCGGAAGAAAAAAAAAATCATCAGGCTCCCTTGTAACTTTAAAGAAACACTGTTTTGATCCAAACTATGGGAGAGAGCCTTTGTAAATCAATTTTATGGACTGAAGACTGGGTTTAATTAGGCTAAAATTATCATGTGTAAATGATTACAAATGTGTAATGTTCCTCTCTGTCGCCTCATTTGAGCTTTCCCTTTATTAGAACAAGAAAACATTTGGCACTTTCCAAAGGAATGATTCAGAGTCAGACCCCCTGCCATCCAGATATTCAGTCAGCATTCAAGATCAGAAAAGGTCGACAGAGGATGAATAATAACGCCCCTCAGGGAACTTCACCTAAACTGAAAGTGAAAGCATCCAAGCTAAAAAGACAACACAAAGCCTCTAGGGTCTTTTTTATATAATATGTGTACTCTAAAAACATTAAAATCAGGTTTGGGGTTGGACCAATCCGAACTTCTCGGAATAACTAAATTCAATCCTTTATAATAAATATCTACAGGTCAGAATTTGATTCACAAATGTGAACCATGTATTGCATTTTGTTTGACTCAGACAGCTCAGTTGTATAATAAACTAACATTTCCCAGACGAACTGTAATTTCTGTTGCATCAGTAACCTAGGAATAGCTCTCGTTGGTGCTCTTGGCAACCGTTAGAGGACACAGACACCACTCTAACATGTGTCCAGCAACAAAAACAAGGAGAAAGCTAAAGCAGCACAAAGGCTGGAAGTGAGATTGAACATCTGGCACTGACTGTTTTTTGGAGGAGTTCTAGCTGCACCAGCATGATTACATTTTGCTTCTTCTACAGAGTAAGCAAACAAAATGAAGATCTTAGGAAGGTTAAGCAACAGCAATTTTAAAACGGCTGACAGATCTACAGTCAGGCCTTCTTTATAATGTAAATAAACTCTTTTAACCAAGTTATCTTATCAACACAGTCTTACTCAGTCACAAAGGTATGCTAATTAACAAGGCATGTAGAGACTAAAGCCACAGCTTCCACTTTAATGAAGACATAATAACATACAGTCCTGGTCAAATGTTTAAGACCACTTGAATGGCAACAACAAAAAAAATATTGTGCATGTTTGGATCTTAACAAGGTTCCAAGCAGAGCTTCAACATACAAGATGAAATGGGAGTGGGACCAAACATTTTTTGGAGCATGCAATTTATTAAAAACAAAGCTTAAACTGAAACAGGTTGTTTTACAGCTGATCAAAAGTTCAGGACCACATGCTTTAAAAGGTCAAATCTGTGCAAAAATGTGGATTCATTGTCATTTTCTGTCAGATAGTCACACTGTCATGACTGTCTCATGGCTGTCCGTCAAGACACTGGATCCTCAGCCCAAATTAAGGCTGTTACCGGTGCCGACTGCAGCCCCATAACCATCAGACGGCATCTGAGACTGAAGGGCTTCAAAGACAAAAAATGTCTTCAAAGGCCTCGTCTCCTTGAACGCCACAAAACTGACTGTTTGGACTTTGGAGGAGAGCACCAAACATGGGTCAGTAAAGTTGGAAGAACATTTTCTTCTCTGCTTTTTCCTTCAGTGGAACAATGAAGCTTGAGGAGGTGCAGGGGTGTCAAACATGTCCAGATGTCACAGAGAGCATCCCTCATGACTGAGGGCCCTCATCTTTGTGTTAACGCCTGTGTTTTTCACCAGGACAACGCTACAGTACACAATGACTGCAGGACAAGGGACTTCTTCCAGGATAATAACATCACTCTTTTGGACCATTCTGCTTGTTCCCTTGATCTAAATCCAATTGAGAGCCTTTAGAGATGGATGGCAAGTGAAGTTTACAAAAATGGACAACAGTTCCAGACAGTAGATGCCCTTCATGCTGCCGCCTTCGTCTTCATCTACCACTTGGTGAAATGGTCCCACTCACCTCATGGAAACACATGTATTAAGCATGCCGCAACTGATTTTTGAAGTGAAAACAAAAACGGTGGAGCTGCTCATTACTGAGTTCATGTTTGGAACTTTTGAGGGGCTTACAGGGTTTTTTGGAGGTGTGATCCTAAACTTTTGATCAGCTGTAAAACAGCCTGTTTCAGTTTAAGTGTTTTTTTTTCTCTCAATATATTGCATGCTCAAAAAAATGTTTTGTCACACTCCCATTTCTTCTTGTTGCATGTTGAAGCTCTACTTGGAAACGTGTTAAGATCCAACCATGCAAAATATGACTTTTTAACATTTTTCAAGTGGCCTTAAACTGGATCGGGACTGTATGATGAGACATTATGATAAGAAATCACAATGTGGATCAGAATGTTAGCATAATATAAGCTGACTGATCCAGAGCAGGTAATGTTTCCATGTACATGATGTACATGGAACAGAGTCTGAGAGAGGACAGAGGAATATGCAAACCTGTAGAGCTGTGTTTTACTATACTGGTAAATGGCCAGCATTTGTATAGCGCTAATGCAAAGAAAGCCCTGCTGTGTGGTACACCCTGTGCTGTCAGCAAACCGGAACTGACAAAGCTCTGACCTCATATTTACAATCACACTGAACTTCATTCTGGCCTGGGGTCTGTCTGATCCTCTGCCTTTACCTGAATGATAAGTCCAGGCGCCATGTTTGTTAGATCCTCTTGTAGCGTCAACTTCAGATTTTCATCAATTTGGTCTGTGGGGGAAAAGTGTGCAAAAAAGGCAGGTAAACATGAAAAGCTCTGAAACACTTCTGGCTCTCCAACTGTTAACAATGGCGCCCTGAAGCCCCCGCGCCCCTCACCAAACAGGCCGATGTAGACCTCCTGCAGAGAGTGAACGCTGCAGAACTGGTTGAGTTCGTGGTGAACTTTGTTGAATATCAAGGCTTTGTCATAGTCTGCAGTGAAGTTCCTCACTATGTCATACACTGCAGAGATAGAAGTTTTAAAAATTACATTTTTATATATGGAGTTACAGCTGTCCCGATGATATTAGGATAAACACACTGTGTGGTGAAACGCTGAAATTACCCGCCGATGGAATGAGGTAGTTCACCACTTCTATGCGATCAAAGTAAATCATCACTCCTCCACTGAAAACAGACACAAAAAAGCAGCATATCATTCAAAAGCTTTTACCCAAACACCAGTGTGAACTGACAGGGGCTATTTTTTTGGTAGTTCAGACACATGTTGGTGAACCTCTGATCCCTGCAGCGTTGGAGGTTGTGTGTGGGAGTCTCTATTGTGTCATGATAAATGCTGATTTTAATAAGGCTCGAAACCACATC
Source organism: Pundamilia nyererei (assembly GCF_000239375.1). Lineage (NCBI taxonomy): Eukaryota > Metazoa > Chordata > Actinopteri > Cichliformes > Cichlidae > Pundamilia > Pundamilia nyererei. Next base: position 1,088,261 of record NW_005187573.1, on the reverse strand, counting down.
TGATACTGCTTAATCCAAAAACAGCAAACTAACCTTGTTCCACATGGTACGTTCTTCACTTCATCTGTCTGCAGCGTCGTCTACGAGATAAAGATCACATATTCGACATGTTGTTTTTCAACACTTCAAACTCCTTTTATTGGTTCCAACATGCTAATAAAAACACTCAACCAGTAGGACTCAGAGGAAACACAGCAACAGGACATCACATTGTAATTATATACCAGTGCAGCACCACAGAGAGCCTGACCAACATCTCAGTCTGGAATCATTTTGTTTCTCCTCGTAAGCCTAATTAATGTGGTCTTAATTCTAAATACGTGGAGATCATTCCCTGCTAATATCAGGACTCAAGAGCACTCCGTATACACATGATGAGATGTGGTCCTGCAGTCTTTGTCTTAACATTACAGAAGATTCAAGATTCAAAGTGTTTATTGTCATGTGTCACAAGAGAAAGGGCATTTCTCTGTGCAATGAAATTCTTTCTTTGCTGTCCACCCACAGATGCCAATTAGTATATACAATTTGCCTCAACACGGGAAACCTCACGGACACGGAAAGGATTGACAGATTGATAGCTCTTTCTCTACAATAGAAATAGAAAATATAAATACAAATAGTACAAATAAATAAATGAAGACAGAAATGGAGACAAAATATGGAGGATGGAGGATGACTTGGATGGAAGGATGGGATTATTTAACAAGAGTAATGGACATTTTTTGGTTGTAACACCAAATAACCCCAACTAACAGTCTTTTTGGAAATCATCGTGATGCCACAGTGAATTTGACCTCTAACCTTTTGGATGTAAAAGGGCATCACTTCATCAGTCATAGTCAAAATGTCCTTTGTGAGGTCACTGAGCCCTCAGTGACCTGTGACCACCAAATTGTAATCAGCTCCACCTTCAGTTCAACTCGATGCTTGTGCCAAACATTCCATTAATCCCTAAGATATCATGTTCACAAGAAGGAATGATGAATTACGCCTCCATTCACAGCTGTCATACGCACTCGCCAAAAATGGAAAGGATACACTGCTCAGTGTTTCTCAGAAATATTTATTCTATATCTTTCAGGACGTAGACCGCTATCTCTGCATCATATTTCTGTCTATGCACAGTCATGCAGAAAATAAAGCGCACCCTCTTTCAGTCCCAAAGCTTCATATATAAGGACACAATAAAACATTGATCTGGTCCTGTTCATGCATGTGACATCATTGGGGTCATTGTCCTGCTGCATGACACAATTTTGGCCGAGCTTAAGCTGTCAGACAGATTTGACCCTATGATACTAGGATAGCAAGGTGCCCAGGTCCTCAGCCCCCCACCACCGTGCTAATATGAGGTGTTTTTCTGATATGCTGTGTTTGGTTTTCACCACCTGTGGCACTGTGCCTTACATCTCCACTTAAGTCTCATCTGTCCAACGGACATTTTTCCAAAAGTCTTGCAGTTTGTCCAGTTTCTTGGAACAATATGATTATTACTGAGCTACAAACAGAACGATAACATGCATGCAAAGGCTACCAAAACCATAACCCCCTTGCTAGAAGCAATAATGTTTCACAAATACAGTGGTTTACCTCAAAGCAATTGGGCTGTATGGAAAACAAATAATATCCATGCCCCTAGCTACTAAAGCCAAAACAAAGACAGAACTCAACCTGATAAGTTGCTTCAGCTTTAACAAGAAACTCTTGATTACCATCAGCTGCATTCAAACCACTAATTGCATAAAACTGCATTTTCATTTTCCCCCAACGACTGCAGGTAGTAGCTTGTAGCTAAATCATAAACAAAGCATCTTTGCTTTGTTTATGATTAGCGTATTTTGCAGCCAGTCCCTGAAAAGAAAGAAGAGATCAACAATCAAGAATGAACAGTGTATGAAAACATTCTGTAGAGACGAGTGTCTGGATCTGAAAAGAGAAGCTTCTCTCCTACAGGGCTACAAGAAGGGTGGACACTGACACCAGAGACCGAGCTCCAGTTACCTGAAGCGTCTGGTTGTAGCTGCTGCTAAAGGTGGCCCAACTTGCTGTTAAGGCCATGGAAGTGATTAATGTTTAACAAAATTTGGCTTCACCGTGCTAATCTTTACTCAGACTGCTTTTGTTTTAAACACAATACAGTTTGAAGATATAACAACCTAGTGTGAAGCTAAACAAAGAGCTTTTCATGTGTCTAATATATTTTCCCATCGTACGTTGCAAGTACACTGTAATCTTCTGGGAGCGGGCCATATAATGGCTTAACCATGCCCACTTATATTTTACAGTAGAGGAGACACTCCTCTGCACACACCTTTTGAAAGTTATGTTTAAACAGTGATTGAGAAAGAAAGAAATCATTTACACTTGGCTTATATGGTCACATAAGACTTTGGTGGTATTTTTTCACAAGTTTGCATGGGGAGAACAGTCCTCCTCACACGGATATTCATTCAAAGAAAAGAACAATTGAACAACAGAACATCCAGCATTCACATCATCACTCCATAATACAGCCCACCCCATGGAAAGCACAGCATATTTATGACGCAAGGTAAGAAAATATTGTTTGTTTTACTGCAAAATCACCGTGAAATTGTTTACTTTTGTGTTACCAATAACAGTATGACATTAATAATATTTATACTCTTTTTATTTATTTTGTATCCCACAGACAAAATGTGACATAAAGCGAGTAATGTTCAGATTATTAACCTGAGAGTTCCAATAAAAGGACCGGCATGACTCACCTGCACAGACTTGTATGTGGTGATGAAAGGAAGCATAAGATGGAAACCAGGACCGCTCGTGGTGGTCAGGAGAGCCCCTCCCCTGTGTGACACACAGTTAGAATCAGTAAAATCATTAAAACAGAAAACTTCCAACCTCAAATTAGAAACATCAACCTAGAAATTTTCAAGGCTTCAGAGGACTCATTTGTGTAAAGAGCTCCAATTAAACAGCATTTACTGCATGTCGATGCAAGTGATGACATCAAAATATCCTGAAGCTAAGATGGCTTATAATAGCTAACAGCTGGTAATTACAGTGCTCACCGTGGGACAGACAAGAGCCTAAAAGCAAAGTGATCTGAAGCAGGTGCTTGATTCTGGAAAGTTGTGCAACAGAGGAGTGTAACGCTAATCTCCCACATAACAAGTAAAACAGCTCACCTGTAGTAAACTCCAGTGTGCCCCTCATCAATCTTGTGCACAGAGGCCAACAGCGCTGCTCCACCAAGAGCAGCAATTATTGAGAATACGGCACCCCACTGTGCCATCCTGGCAAGAAGACAGGAGAGACAGCATGTGAAAATAATGAGCAGATGGAGCTTCTCTTCTGGTGTTTTCACACCGACGGTCCTAATTACAATCAAATGCTCACACAATCATCCAGCTACATGTCGCAGAACAACTGTCTATCCTGCCAGCGGGCCACAAAGTGCAGCAGTAACACACTGGAGCTTCCTTCTACCTCACTGGTTTATCTCCTCTCAGCTCAGGCTTAGCCAGACATCAGCTGTGACCTTGTCACACTTAAAGAGGATTGAGCACTGTTGGCCTAGAGACAGCTCAATGCATTGCCACTTAAGAAAACACGTGCAAATGGTCAGAACGCGAGCCAACACAAACTCAAACGCGCCATGGAAGTAGCAACAAAAAATTTTTCCAAGCAAAAAGTTGAATTTGACATTTAAGCTGACAAGCAGCTGACTTCAATAACTTCAAAAGTCCTAACACATCGGAAAAAAAACCAAACAACAGCATCCTGGTCTGTTCATAGATTTTTAGTCGATTTGTAGTTTTAATGTGCAACATCTGTCGCCAAATGAATGAAGACATGTTCTTGGCTGGCTGGTGTTTAGTCCATTTTTGTTTGTTTGGTTTTTTAAACTGGAGTATACTGAGCTCGTTTGTCACTGAGTGACAGTGATTCAGAAATTGTTCTCCAGGCTTCCCGAAGGAGATTCAAACTCCTTCTTTCGATGTTTCTGCCTTTTGTTCAGTTTCCTGTTATGTTGATCCCACACTGCTTCAATAAAATTTGAATTCATCACTCCTTAAGGCCTGTTATCACATATTTTCAGTCCAGTCCTTGCGTAATTTGGCAAATCTCTGTCTTTTCTCCCCGTTTCCCTTCCTTCAGAATGGCTTCGACAGCTACCCTCTCACTGAGATCATTTCTGATGCGACCTCAGCAAAGAACTGGTGGGATCAACAAAAGGGCCCAAGTCCTGTTTCAGGTCTTTGGAGTTTTTCCTATTTCTGACGAACATAACTTTCATATTCTGCTCATCTGCATTAGATAGTTTTTCAGGCCTGCTACTTAATCTACTTAATATTTTGTCCTCTGTTCCAGCCTGTAAAACTGTTATCTTTGTCATTTCTCATAGATGTAACTAAACAAATGAGAACTTATGATGACTTGTTGTGACACGCTGCCAGTAACAAAGTGACAAAAGGCAAGAGTTCAATATAGTCTCTGCTCAGTTGTCTGTTAGGTGCAGAAACAACACTGGTTCATCCCTTGAGTTTTCTGCTTCAAGAGTTAAACGGATTAACCAAAAAAGAACAAAAAAAAGAGAGAGAGAGGGTTTTCTGTTCAGCTCCACCCCCGAGTCTTCAGATCCAGTTTGGAAACATGGTGATAGCTAGTAATGTCAGCTTCACAACAAGACGACACCAACTAGCGAGTGACATAATTAGTTCATTAGCTCTACAGTCTCTGGTTTTAAACTGTGTTACAAATTAATCTCCCCTCCAGTGGTTGTGGTTTTCCAAGTATGACAAGTTGTTTCTGTCTCTACACGCTCAAGCTGTTTCTACAGGATCTTATTTGTGCTGGAACCATTACAGCATGAGAAACAACACCACTCATTTTACTGATGTCAAAAAAATCGATGTCTACAGGTTACAGCATGTGGAGGAAAGAAGGCTGGATTCAAACTTACTGATGTGCTGCACACCACTTCTTTCTCAACAGGGCAGTGTTCAGGTGTGTTAATACTAATTAGATATTTAGATATATTAATATAGGATAGATTTCTATATCCACTTGTGGTCAGATGTTTCCATAAAATCATTATGAGCATGAATGTCATTGTAATTTTGTGTTTTTAATTATTTTATTTGAACTGTTCTTTTTCTGGGGTGGAAGATTGCACAGTACACATCTTAAGAGAAAAAAAAGGAGTGTGGTGCACACGTTATTTTTATTTTGGACTTTCTCTAATCCACGAGGCTCACATGTATATACAGGCACAAATTTACACATACAGGCCTGCTTGTATTTGATTTAATGTCTTAAGTAGCACCAACAAGCTTTGATATTTGACCACTTTTCTTGGCAGAATTGGCAGAGTTCACTAAATTGTTAGGCTTCCCGGCACAGACTCTGCTTTTAAACACAGTTTAAAGTTTCCATACTTGAGGTCGAGGCTTTGAGAAAACTATTCCAGAGCATTAGTGCTAGCCTGTTTTATCCGTTCTAAAACAAGTTTTAATGTGTGTTTGGGATCACTGCTCTGTTTCAACACACAGTTGTGTACAACTATTAAACATCTAGCTACTAATTTGAGTTGGAAAATTTGGAGTTAGCCCCCTTTCTTCATTACTCCATCCACTTTGTGCAGTGTTCCAGTAACAGGGCAGCAAAAAAGCCCAAGAACATGATGTCACCAACATTCTTGGCAGCTGGTTCAGAAGTTTTTAAATCCTTGCCTTGACCACTTCAAACATATATTTTGTCACTGTGCTCAAATAACTAAAGCTTGTCATTATCTGACCCTAAAACTTTTCTCCAGAAGGCATTTGGCTTGTCCATGTGGACAGCTGCAAATTTCAGTGAAGCTTGCAGGCGTTGATTTGGGAGCATCACTTCTTTCTTGGTCGACATCCTCTCAGTACATGGTGATGTAAAACTGGCTTCACTGGTATTCCTGCAGTTTCTGGATCATGGCAGGCTTGAGTCTTAGTAGTTCCTGAACACCCCATTATGAATTTACTCTCATCTGTGGGGTAACAATTTGCCAGGGTCTGGAAGAAGACTCCAAGTGGTGAAACGTGTGAATAACTCCACCTACGTACAGCTGTTTGAGATGATAATCCTGGAATGGAGACCATCCCAAATTGTGAAATTCTCCTCCTTAGATCTGCACCGTGCTCCTGGAACTGTCTCATTGTGCTGAGTACCGGCGAATACAGTCAGTGCTGTCAAATAAATCTTTTGGCAAAGATAACATACCAGTCATGAGGACTAAATTAAAAGTCCTTGGCCTTGTTGAGTTAAAACAAATTGTAGAACTTTTGGCGTCATTTATGGAAATATCTAAGTGAGCGTATGATGTATTTGAGCCTGCATGTAAACTCTTGACCTTGTGTGGATCAACGAAAATCCCAAATAAATTTAAATTTGTGGACCCAACCCTTGTTTTCATACGATCATTAAAGCTGACTGTACAACCATTTCACACTAACAGCTCACTGAAAACTCCAAATTGCATCCAACACATTTATGCCCATGCTGAGTGTGTCTAAACTTGTGACCACAACTGCAAACTTCCTGTTGACTAACTTGACCTGATGGAGCTAGATATGGAGCCATTTCAGCTTTGCTTAGTAAAGATTTGCAGAGATGTAATCTGGTAACCCTGCTAACTCAAATGGCTTTTATAAATACAATACTTAAAAACATATGGAGAGATATAATCCAATTTTGATTTCTCTACTGATCTACAACCTTTTGCTTTTTAATATACAATAATGTTGGATATATTTATTAACGCTGCAAACTTTAAAAACAATGAAACTGGGTTTGCTTCCAGTATTAAACGTTTAAAACAAGTTGTGTGCACTGCTTCCTCAAATAAACGAACACACCACCATTGCAGCATTTCAAAGTTCAAGTTAACGTTGGATTAAATTTAAAACACACTTAGGCGAAACATGTACGCCGAATAAAAGGAAAGACCCTAAACATCTGACTGTAGCATGAAAATTATTAAAATGGGACAGCCACGTACGACATACAACTAATCCAAATGAAAAAATCCAAATATTTGAATGGGATTCAGATTCATGGGCTTCGTGGCTTAGCAACAGCGGGATATAAGTTGTTACATTATTGCTGCCCCACAGAAAGGAGCCTCTTTCAGTGGCAGACCTTATCAAGATGTCTCAACCTTCACTTGAGTGTCCGTTTTAAAAGCTTAACACGAGGCCAAACACTAAATCATGTTTAGCTAACACTGCTAAGTAAAACAACCTTAGCCAGTCTCTTTTCTTCTAACATGCTAGTGGCATGTGAAACGGCGATGGTACATAGTTTAAATATGCAGGAAGGCACATTTCTGTAGCTCAACAACATCTTACCTGTAGTTTCTGCTAAGATGACAGCAACACAAATAAGAAACACCTCCGGTACTTTCTTTTTCGTTTTCCTTTTGACTGTGCGGCATCTTTTGCTTTTTTTACTTGCGCCCTCTGGCGGACAGCCAGCAAACCGCATGTCCCTCACTGAGCCAGAGCTATCTACGGGGTCAAGTTGAAGATGCAGTTTTGTTTTGTTAGTGTTGTAGGGCAGATGATTTACTGTGTGCACCACAGTTTTAACCTCCTAAGACCCGAACTCTTCCACGGCATGCATTTTTAATTTCTCTTTGATATTTGGGCATATTGGGGTATGTAAAAACAAAGAATTACCAGATTTATTTATTTATTTATTTATTTATTTATTTATTTATTTATTT
>NW_005187573.1:1069725-1080300 GCF_000239375.1 Pundamilia nyererei | reverse complement strand
TGACACCTCTGACACTGCCACAACAGGAAAGACAGCCACAGACTATGGTTAAAACTCAAAGGCTCTTTATCACAGTGGTTTGCTGTGGAGTTATTACATGTTTGCACAGAACAAAGCAAATTTGTTATAACTGTATATATTTATAGGAGAAGCTAGGATCACCTGTGAATACCTAAAATAATGTTTTTTTCAGTACTCTCATATAGGGTGACACATTTCGGTCTTATGAACTACTTAAACATCACAGTTCTATCACTAAACATCCATGTGGTGCTTTTAAATACTAAATACCTAGAGCTAAAGCACAGTTACCCACCAACTTATCAATGTGAAAGTGAATAAAGCATTTTAAATGAAATACTAGTATTCTCATAATAGGTGCAAGTGAAGAAGAAATGGGTTCTTTCACCAAGGAGCTTCTATCCCCAAGCCACCCGGGCCCTAAACACACACACACCCACCCTCTCACATCATCTCTAATTGACTGAGACAGGACTCTTCCAGACACTCTAAACCAGGCACAATGTACATTTCAAATTCCTTCAATTTTAAATATGTTTATATTGTCTATCCTGTAAAATAGTCAGATGTCTATTCTTATTAATGTACAGAATTCACCTGCTTGCTGCTACTATTGCACATTCACCCAATGTATATACTATATATATATAATGTTCTTCCCCTACCCCCCAATTTTTGCACATGTCGAGGAGCGTGTCAGGCTACATTTCACTGTGTTATACTTGTATAACTATGCATGTGACAAATAAAGAACCTTGAACCTTGAACCAATAAATTCTCTTTACTTAATGGCCCATATATAGTCTGGGTCAGATTATAGCTTATATGAAATATGCAGACTTTGTATAGAGTATTTGGTTGAGCAGTTTAAAAAAAACAAGCCCAAAATAAAATAAAAAACTTTTCAAACATGTAACATACAAGGAAAGATCAATTATAAAGCAGAATGAGGACAGCAATAAGTGCAACCTCAGCTTTTTGTCTTATTATATTTGCCAAAGACGACATGTGTGCGTGTGTCATTCTTTCTGTCTGTAAACAATAAATCTCAGGGAGAGACTGAACAGGTTGATCCGGAGGGTCGGCTGTCTTCTAGGATGCCTCTGGACCCAGTGGAGGTGGTGAGTGACAGGAGAATGGTGGCTAAGCTGTCTTCCCTGTTGGACAACATCTCTCACCCCATGCAGGAGACTCTGACAGCACTGAGCAGCTCCTTCAGTGGCAGGTTGTGGCACCCACGGTGTGGGACGGAGAGATTCCACAGGTCTTTCCTTCCTACTGCTGTCAGACTCAACAACAAGGACTTCACAGCTGACCAAACACACACATCTACACATGTGCAATAACACTAAGTGCAATCCTCTTTTTCTGACATCATAACATAATATAACATATTCTATTGTACATAGTATCTTATTTTTATTATCTTATCCTATTCCAGTGTTTTTCTTAATTTTTGCTACTGTAACTTTGCACTGTCCACTTTCTGCTGTGAAACAACACATTTCCCAAGTGTGGGACTAATAAAGGTTATCTTATATCATCTTATAAAACCTTGTACAGGTGTAGAGGGGGGTCATGTTAACAATCCATTCAAATTTGCCTTACATCCAATGAGGTCTTCAATGTCAACTTAATGATTTATTGGTCAAAAATAAACACAAAAACATAATTTAGAAACTGTGAAGGTTACAAGTGTGCTCTGTATTATCCACATATAGAAAGTACAGTATAAAAGTTTTAAATATCATGTCACATTTGACCTTTGACCTCTCATTCAAGATCAGTAGATTGATCTGAGGCTCAAAGTGATAATCATGCTATATAGGACCATTTAAAAATATGCATACAGGCATATTGCTAGAGTTTGGTGTGTTGAAGGCAAATGCAGACACAGGAAGGCAGGTGAAAATGAACAAAGGGCCTTTTGATGTGAAAACTAGCCACAGGAAAATACAAATTCAATGGGAAAATAAGAACGAAACCAATGTTGAGCAAGAAAACATGATGGAACCAAACAACTCACTCTGCCAAAGGACGGGGGAGACTGAGACAGGAGGGCAATTATGGGGAAGTGGAGACACATGGGAAACACAGCAGGATCAAATCATCAATAACGAGATGGGAAAGTTAGGCCCAACAGAACACACAGTAGACAAGAGAGGATCATAAAACAGGAAACATTATTAATACTAAGATTGTGACTAGGATATGCAGACTTGACACAGGGACAGATGCACACAGAGACAAAACACAGACCAGACAGACAAGGAGGCCTGACCGAGGGAAACAAAGAGATCACAAAATTAAATATTCCAGACCCAGGAAGGGCCAGAAGATAAACTGAGACTACAAAGGATATGCTAAGAACGCTAGCGTACATATTCATTTGTAAAGAGAGACAAACAAGAGTGTAGGATTCTCACAAAAACTTAAGACATCACAAAAACCCCAAATCCACAAAGAAATAAGCACAAAGCCTTATTCCCAATACAGGGAATGGTACATGGGGATTCTAAATATCACACTACTTTGAACCTCTGACCTCTTCTTGAAGGTCAAATATGTATTATTATGACCTTAGATTATGATTAAAATTCTGGTGGCTTTGTTTCTATTGGGAACACTGATAAAATGATGCTGGTTTATGGAGATTCTGAATATCACATTATAGTTTGCATTAAAATATTATGTCGCATTTGACCTCTGACCCTTTTTGATGTTACACAGCTGCGTTTCTTTCAAGTTGACAACAAAATGGGTGTTTTTTTTATTTTTATTTTTTACTGCACTATATATTTCTATGAATACATGCAAAACATAATAATTCCATTCAAAGTGAATACTGGCTTTGGTGCTTCTTGTTTCACGTGCGCTGCATTTCACAGCTGATGTTTAAAAGCACAAAACACTAACATGTACAGCTTTTAAAAGTACGCAACTCATCTTCACTTACTCCACAGCAAGTTTTATGCTTTGTAAAGCCATCCAGAGGGCAACACTTGACCTACTGTAAGACCAGTTCAGGCCTTCATGCTCCATGTTTGATGCTTTCACTGTAAACCTAATAATGCTGGCTGGGTCTGTTGACAAAATCATAACATATCGAATGCCGCTGATGGCTCTATTTTTACTCTCCGTGCAGTTGTTGCCATTGCCTGTTGCAGCCTGAGTTGAGTTGACGAGCTGGAACTCGCACTAACGAGCCCACATAGTATATGATCCAACTTTGTGAATTAGAAATGCAGGCAAAAGCTCACAAGTGCAAAGCTTCACTTTCTTTAAGTAAACAGCAGGTGGCGGCAGAGACCATCGGAAGAGCACTGCTTCATTTCCCCTGAGGACACCATGCAGAAGGCTTCATTTTCCTGCTACTTCAGCCTGCCCAGATTCGAACATTTCACAGGCAGTCCCTGCTGGCTCGCAGCAGATTTGCCATTAAGGTGAAACAGATAAGGCTGACCATGGGAAAAACCCAACCAAATGAAAGTCTTACGTCTAATAACAAAAATGAAATAGGGGGCAATTAGAAAAGAAACATCAGTTAATCTTTAATCACCAACAACCCACTAGCGGTTGTACACAGCTAGAGGTCTTGACACTTTAATGGTTGTGGTGCTTTATTTTTAGACGTTGGCCTACTGAGAAATTTGCACAGGACTAGAGCTAACCCCAAGGTGCCGCAGTGGCAGCTCTGTGTTGTGCATTTTAAACAGAGAGGGGCGGGGTGGTGGAGGGTAAAGGGAACAACAGAGCAAGGGAAAAGAAGTTTGTCAGAGTTCATTAAGTATCAAGGGAACATCGCTGGAACTGGCAGTGTAAGCCGCGCCGGGGCCCTAGTGCCATTAATCACGACTGACAAGAAACCAGGGGCCGAGGGAGGAGGTGGAGGGGAGTGAGGGGAGGAGAGCTCTGCCAGAGACTCTGGTAGTGATTATAGAACGAGGTCCAGGCAGCCCGGCCCAGGGAAGGTAAAAGACACCGCAGCTGAGGCTGCAAACTTCAGCTACCTTCATGCAGATCACACTCGCTCGCACACAGGTCGACGGAGAAGAGAGACGTCAGACTCGAGGCTGCTCGGCGGGGTCATTTCAGAGGGAGCGGGGTATTTCGGAGTGAGAGGAGAAGTGTAACGCAGTGTGTAGTGGCTGGATCTCTCCCCTCTCTCCCTCATTTATATGAGCTGAGCCTCTGGCTTAATAGCATGCAGGATGAAGAGAGTGGAAGCGCGGCAGTAACAGAGTGCCGCCCATATATCTCTGTCGGACTCCCTTATTTTCTCCCTGCACCCCCAGAAGTCTTGTGGTAGCTCGCCACGCTGCTGCCACCCCAGAAGAAGAAATAAATGGGACCGAGAAAGAAGGAGAGAAAAAGAAAGAGGCGAGCTTGTGACTCGTGAAGATGGAGGCTTCTGTTAAGTGCTGTGCTTGAAAGCCCGTCCGGCCTCATTAGCTGTCAGTTGTAACAATACTGAGCTGGCAGCGAAGACTGCTCCCAGTCTCGGTGCCATAAATCACAGGCTGACAGGGCCCTGACAGGGCTGGGAACCACCACACATGCAAGACTTGCTTATTTTCTGTTTTTTCTGCTGTTCCCTTTTCTTTCTCCTCCCTCTTTCTTTCTTTTTTTCCAATGCTCATTCTTTCCCCCCCTTTTTTATCCTTCTTTCCCTCGCCCTTCCTGCTCTTTCTTTGTTGTTACTTTTCTTTCTCTTTATCTCCCGTTCACCCCCTTCTTTCTGTCACACACGCTTGCAACACATTGCAGCACGTCAGCAGACAGCCCGGGACAGCCTGCATGCTCACGCACTTGCTTTTTGCAGCACTTTTTCTTTGCCTTTCCATACATAAGCGTGTTTGACAGGTAGGGATTTGGAAAAATCTGTCTTTTTGATGGATGAGATGTGGGTGCTGGGCCTGTGTGAAACACCAGCACAGTTTAAGCTGGACTGGTAGAGGTTTTACTAAACATGCTGGCTAATTATTGTTTCCATATCAGCTAAAATTACAAACTGACCCTTGTTTTTCTATCCACAGCAACATTTAGAGAAATCGACTGACTTGCTCTCTTGCCAAGTGTAAGTCGAGAAGATCAATAGCACTCTCATCCCGCCAAATATAGAACAAGAGTCAGCAGGCGATTAGTTTAGCTTAGCATAGACAGAAAATTTGATCCTGAAAGATAAACTCAACCAGTCTAAAGTAAAGCCAAAACTTGTTCTCTTTAGACTTTGCAGACGGCAAAATATTAGATAATCTGTTCATGAATAAACTTTAGGGTAGCTAACTTTTTAAAGCTTCAAATAGAATCAGAGGAGCGGTTTTCCCTATTTGCAGTCTTTATGCTAAGCTAGCTAACCACCAGCTAGCTGTAGCTTCACATTTACACCTGAAATAATTTTATTTGACTTTTCATCCCACTTTTAAACAGACTTAAAAGTAACCTATACAGATTTACACGTCCAGCAGTTACAAAGCAACATTCAGAACGAATAGTTTACACTATAACAGCACAGTCTAGCAGCAGTTTACCATTCTGTGAGTAATGACGTAAAATCAGCATAAGGTGGAAGTCAGTCCAGAGGTGTGGCTCAAGCAAACAGTAGGCTTAACAAGGCAGACTACTGTTTGTTTCTCATTTCAAGAGGTTTATTTAACTATGACTTAAGTGGATATGTACCATTATGACCTTGACGAAAGGCATTTGATAAAAACTAAAAACTAAAGGGTACTTAAGATGTATAGAGCTGCAGTTTATTGCTCCAACAATGTCTCTCAAATTACATCTGTTAATTTACTTTTATTTCTTTTCTTTTTCTTTGAATTGATTATAGTTGCTTTAATAGACAGATATGTGAGTGGTAATGATTTTCTCAAGGTAGGAAAGGGTAAATAATGGCAAGGAACTTACACCCATTTGCTGAAGCATTAAAACCACCTGCCTAGGTCACTGCAGCCAAAACAGCTCTGACCACAGGACCTCCAGGGTTGTCCTTGTCCGGCACCAGGATGTTGGCAATGGATCCTTTGGGTCCTGTGGATCACGTTTGTTCCAGTCCATTTCACGGATGCCTGATCGGATTGGGATCTGGGGGGGTTCAGAGACCGGGTCAATGCCTCGGTGTTCCACCAACCATTCCTAAGCAGTTTCTGCAATGTGATGGAGCACATTATCCTCCTGTCAGTGGTTTTAATGTGGTAGCTGATCGATGTGTTCTCTGCAACACTAAACCTAGTTGCTCTCTGTGTTAAAGAATTACAGAGAAACTGAAAAAGTGCATCTTACAAACACTGTAAGTTGAGTGGAACATCATCCAAGCCAATCCATCTATTTTTTGTCCACTTTAAGGTTGCGGGTTGGGGAGACATATCCCAGGTCTCACCGGATAAAAAAAACAGGCTGCACCCTGGCCTGAATGTCAGTGTCCACGCTATCACAGTGCCAATAATACTTGCAAAGAATATCACCAAATATTTTCTTATTACGAAAGCAGTTAACACTGCGTTTTCAGTCTATCAAACAACAGCTGAAAAGAACAGCTTACTGATTTTGTAACGGGGCTACTAATGTGCAAAGACTCCAAATCCAGCTTAAAACGAGCGCTTTCACATGACAAGGATGTTATGGTTTTCCTATTACCGTGAGGTCAAGCGGGAGCTGCAACAGCCGCCTGCTGCCGTCACTTATGGTGACGTGTGGTGATAGTGCTGATTTGTGTGACATGCTTGGAAAGTAAGGAAGTTGAAGAAAGCAGGGCTGTAGGTCATTAATCACTGATCTTTGACACATGAACACATCACTTATATTCCAAACACAAACACATTTATGAGGCTTAGTGTTGCTGAGTGTGCAGCTGCTATAAACTCAGCAACATTTATACACACATTAAGTGTGTGAAGCAAGTGAGTATAAATGCAGAAGAGCAGAGAGTGAGCTCACCGCAGAGCTAAATACTTTGTTGGACTCCTTCTTCAAACTCCTACACTCTTCTTTCTTTATTCCAGAGCTGCATATTTGCACCAAAAACTCAGAGCACTTATCTGGCTCTAACACATTGCAGGTCAGCTCAGGTTGCATTTTGGCACCATCTTAGTTATGTCTGCTCACTGCAATCTTACGGTTGTTCCAAGTTTTAAAAACACATTGGGTGAAATTCACAAACTATGAACCCCAATGAGTCGTCACTGTGATGCGTCAGTCTTCAGAATGTCTTAGATACCTAAAAATATATGCTTAAGTTGACATGACAAATGTGTTAGTATCTTCAGTATCTTCAGCATCAATGTGAATTATGGACACTCAACAGACCATATAAAAAGACATATCCTCTGTGATATTTCTTATTGGCTGGTAACGTCTCACTGGGGAGTCTTGAGTTGTGCATTTTCACTGACGCCATCTCTATTTTTCTAAAACCAGAGATAATGCACTGATATGATATCTTCCTCTGTGACTTTTACATAAGATAAATATTAACATCATATTGTATTTCATCAACATAGGTTTCCTGGTCCGTCGCCCCCTACTGGTTGACTTAGGCAGCACTGCTTTTAGCTGACAATGGTTCATTTCTACCTTAAGGCTAAATATGATCACATTAAATAACTTCATTAGTTACTATTAATATGTGCCCACCCCCCACCACCACCTCCACCTCCAGTGTAACAGATGGCCGCCCCTCCCTGAGCCTGTTAAAAGGTTTCTTCCTGTTGAAAGGGAGTTTTTCCTTTCCACTACCACCAAGTCTTGGCCATAGGGAGTTGTCTGATTGTGGGAGTTTTATCTGTATTACTCTGGGGCCTTTAGTTGACAATATAAAGCACCTTGAGGCAACTGTTGTTGTGATTCGGTTCGATATAAATATAATTGAATTGAATTGAATTAAATTAAATTGTCCCAACCTTCTAAATGTACTTTCGAGCCTCCTGTTGATATAAGTCCAGGCTCTTTTCAGTCTCAGTTTTCTGTTATAACCTATGAAAAAAATATTGGATTCTGCAACAGCTAAATATTCTCTCTCTTTTTTTCTCTTGAAAACAGCTGCCTGCTGGGCCCGATGATGGTGGTGAGACAGAACAGTGAAGTTGACAGTCAGGAAACAATGAATTTGAAGTTGGGAAGCAGCTAATTTTCTGTGGGTTTGTTACAAGAAGTGACCTTTTTGTCACATAAATAAATGCCACTCATTGGAGTTGTTATGATATTTATTATAGCAAATTCCACCCATCCGTTGCATCCTCTTTGCTCTCTTTGGAAGCTAACACAAATGTCTTGACACCAATAAGTTGTGATTTACCTTTAAAGATTTGAAGATCCATCCTCCTTTCCTTTTCCCTCCTCTCAGCACCATCTGTACCTATTATCGTGTGAAAGTTTGGGATATCCGGCTCTTTGTGGTGCTTCAGAGACTCAGAGGATGTCCTGGCACAATATTACACAATTGGCCCCCTCTCTGCAGGGCTACATTAATCTTCCCCTGGTTTTAAATTTTTCCTTTTAACATCCTCCTCATGGGTGTCTCTCTGCTTTTGCTTCATGGTGAAATTTATTAGAGGTCCTGTGTGCTATTGTGTGCATGCGTGCCTGTGTGTGTGCGTGAATGTGTGGGTGGACAGGGTAATTGGTCCTGTGAATGTGCTCGACTCTGCTCAGGGCAAAAGATGCTGCAGTGTACGTACAGTGTGGTGCGTAGCTGAGCTGTGGGGGTGTGGGAAAGCGATCACAGTGGACTTCAGAGGGAACTGAGGAAGAATGAGGAAATTGCGGACAGATAGGCCTAATGGTTGTGCTGAGGCAAGAGGTTGTAGGCCAACAGCTGCTAGCCATCCATCTGGACCAGCCTGCACTGCTAAGCAGTGACGTATTCACCTTCAGGGGACAAGTGTGCTGGGACTTTCCATCAGAGCTGGGTCAGTAAGTATTTGTAATAAATTCATGGAGTTTGTTTTGAAATCCCTTGAAGGCCTCATTTATTCCGATGCAATGAGAGGAAACATCATTTATGACTTTGTTGTAGCAGCAACAAGCAAAAAAACGTAAACCTTTTTTATGTACCATGTTAAACGGAACTGAGTTTTTTTTTTCTGGCGCACTGGAGAGCAACACCAACTTGTGGCAGGAAACACAAGAATGAATTCACATTCATTTTTTTTAAAGATACTTTTTTTCCTTGTTTTTTACTTGTCAGAGAAACAATGTGGGACATGCTGATACCTATTTCCTTGAAAAGCATTTCCACAGTTAAGTTTTGGTTTCTTTGTACTGGATGTGCCTTTCTTTCCCAGGTACTCTCAGAAATTAACATGAATCATTCCTAGAAAAGTTTTTGTTAGAAAAGACACATTTCTTTTCTTGTTTTCAGTAGCCAGAGAGAGAATGTGGGAGATCCTGATATGTGATCCTGATATTTTTCTGTGAAAAACATTATCAGTGAAGTTTCGGTTTCTATGTGCATGCCTTTCTTTGCCGGATAAGTATTCTCAGAAATTAATTTAATTCATACCTAGAAAAGTTTTTTGTTAGAAAAATAAGAACAATAATATATCCTTAAACCATGAGATTTAATCTAAAAGCAAGAATTCAAACCAACATGTGAAACATTTCATTAATGAATATTAGATGTAATCCATGTGGGGTCTATAACCATTTGCATAAATAAGGTTTGGTTTTTAAATGATACTTGGAATGGACGATGTGACATAAACTAAGTGGAAAACTTGTAAACCATCCAGTACAAGAGTGTGGGCAGGAAAAAAAATATGGTAACACAGTATCTTTTGTCAGATACATATTTCCCCTGACAACTCATGGGAATACTATGCACTGCTACCAGCAACAGCAGACACGTCATTTTGTTAGTCAGGTGAAAAATGTCAGCTAACGGGTTTGGGCAAGTGAAGGAAAGTTTGTTAAGCTCGGACTGAATGTTTTTGGTTGTCATTAAGAGACAGGAAATTCCACAGAAATTAAAACTTCACTCAGCCTGTCTGCTCACTTGAGCTAGAATCGACGCCCTTATATCCAGTGCTATTCCTGCAGCAACCACTCTTTCTTTCAGCTTAGGAAAAGTTTCACACATTATTCTACTTTGCTGAAAGTTGAGTGAGAAGACAGATGCAGGCTTGTTTTCTTTACACTGTTTAAAGGTTATAGTCTGAAGTTGGTTAGTTAGCTCAGATGCTGGTTCCTAAAACAAGGGGAAATGGGTAGTCTAGCTTTGTCTGCTATCAGCAGCTCTAAATTTAACAGGTTACATGGTGTTTGTGTAGCTCATACAGAAGAAACTGTCACTTTCTGTCCCCTGCAGATAGAGCGATTCTACCTAATTCCCTGTTTCCTGGGTCAGTGCTAAGCTAATTGCTAAGCTAAGCTTCTAGACTGCCTGCTACAAGGACATGAGATATAATTAGCATGCCATATTCCATACCAAGTTATGTTGCTAACAGATCATCTGCAGAGGAATGGCTTATTTGAAGAGTTTCAGTCAGGTTTCAGAGCTCATCACAGCACAGAAACAGCTTTAGTGAAGGTTACAAATGATCTTCTTATGGCCTC
>NW_005187573.1:1005135-1067990 GCF_000239375.1 Pundamilia nyererei | reverse complement strand
TCAAAAAGTCGTCATAAATAAGTCTCCAATAACACCAGAAAAAGTCGCCAGATTTGTCACTAGTCGCTTTTTAGAAAAAAAGTCGCTAAGAGGGTCTGAAAACTTGCTAAATATAGCGACAAAGTCGCTAAGTTGGCAACACTGGCAAGTTGCACCTCCGAATCAATGTAATTAACAAAGATTCTTAATTTGAATATTGAAAAATAATATAATAAGAAAACGTAGGCCTATTTGCGAGAAAAACTGAACAAAATAACAGTCTTAATACAATATTAAACATTAAATTTGCTAAAACTCTACAAGCAATTTATCACCTGCCCTAAAGGGAAAAATTAGCCATAGAGGCCCAAATTGTTTTTATTCCAGGCTTCAAACTGTTGATTTTCAATGTAAAAATAAATATTCTGACAAGATTTTGTAGCCAGCCATTTAAAGAAGTACAGTTTTTCGTACTTCTGCACTGGCTTAAGGGTGTTGCATGTTCTTTACCCCGCTTGGTGCTTTGTGAAATAAGAGGCTGCGTTCTTGATTCGCACATTTTGGTTGCGTGCTATTTTGTCATAGTTCAAGGTCACTTAAGATCTGTTACATACAACAAACAGATAATATCTAGACATGTTCATAAATGCCCTAAAAGTAGCAAGCTGCTTACTCATAGTTCCAGGAAATCCTGTTTCTATTTTCTCATCAAACTCCTAGCAAACGTTGCTGGCTCTACCTTCACATTCATGCCACAGATATAGTAAATGACAGTAGTGTTGATATTCTTGTGTATTTCTGAGCTAGAAAGCAAATATCTGTATTAAAAACATGTCAGGCCACTGTCCTCTTAATTCTGACTGACTCAGACTCTGTTAGGTAATGTTATCAACAACACAGAGCAAAGAAACATCAGATAAAATCAGTTACAGCAGAGCAATGGGAAAAATATTTCTTATTCTGTTCAAGTCTCATCTGTGGGTAGGGATATTGGCAAGTGACAGATGAAAGTCTAAGTACTTCTGGACAGCTGTTTGATTCGTTCTGGATGTAACATCGATCCTGCTGTTGATGTTCAATCATGAAGCCCTAATGTAGATTTAAAAAACAACAACAACCTCCTCAGCTCGCCTTCTCTGTTTTGTGTTGATTCGTCAGTGCACAGGGCGAAATCTGATGAGGTGAATTTGCTCACTGCTCTCCTGTGTTCTCTGATCCCTTCTCGCTCCTCTGGCCATATGGACCAAAAACACCCTTTTCTCCCTCTACAGCCACCACACATATACATATGTGCGTGCACACAAATACCCGCACAAACTCACATACACTGCAACTTAAGCACATACACCCTCTAACCTCACTATGGTCTCACACAGCAGGCCTGCCATAAATCAATGGGCAGGATCGTGTCTGCCAGTTAGACTAAACAAGAGCATTTGTGAGGATCTGCTCTTGCCCATTAATCATCTTGACAGCTTGAAAAACACATTTCCCCTTTAATGACTGTATTTGGATAATCAGCTCTGTTTCCCTTACCGCCCTCTCTCCGGCTCTCCCTCCCCTCCCATACCCCATCCTCGTTTTCTTTCTTATTTTTTTGCCCCAAGCGCAGTCATAGGCATGTGGATAGCTTGCTATTAGAAGAGGGGAAGGTAGGGGAGGGATTGTAGAGGTGAGGGAGGGGTCTCTTACATCAAAAAAGGGTCCTCTGAAAAAAGTAAAAATAATCACGCTGCCCTGTGGAAAACAGTTTGGGTTTTTTTCACCCTCGCTCAACAAACCACAAGGCCTCTGCTTATATAAACTTGTGTATGCGAGCGCACACTCTCACACTGTTACAGTCCTGCTAAATCAAACACAGAGAAGTCATGGATGGCGTACAGCTGCTAACACAAACCATCGTGTGTAAAGATTTGTCACAAGTAAAAAAATAAATACAGTGACACGTGATGAGGAAGTGTGACGCACAGCGTGTGACTGGAGACAATCTGAGCACTGACAGGTTGAAAGGAACAGGTCCATCTTTAAACACAACACAGAGGCAAGTGGCTATTAAAAAAACCTGACTTTACTTTTTATTTTCTAAAAATAGAGTTTGAAATTGCATAACTTGCTGTGTTTTGTGTAATTTTGCGTCAGTTATGTCCCAGTGAGACAAAATCAGAATGCATCTTTTACCTCCAAAGCACCAGGCACCCATCGATGTCGTTTTTCTGGGTTATACCTGGTAGGCCACTCATTAGCCAACCAACCAGACAAGTCACTGACTTGCTAGTGACTTGCGATTGAGAAGTCGTTAGAAAATGTCACAAAACCGAAAGGTTGGTACAAAAACTGGACTCAAGTGCAGGAACCCAGAACACAGACAGCAGAAATTATTGCAGTGTTTATTGGTTAAACACAAAACTTCAAACGTGATAAGGGCAGAGTCAATAAAACACAGAACTTGAGTTGCGAGGCCTAGTTAACGTGGCTAGGTGGACGTGGATTGAGAGGGGGGGAATTGGGCCGGAGGTGTAGACTGGAATGTGGTGGTTAAGCAGTCACACTGAGGAAAGAGGACAACTGAATTAGGGAGGTAGTGGAGAAGCGCAAGATGGTGAGTATAATGCATGGTTTTCTTACTTGCAGGTGGAGAGAGTAAGCATTGAGAGGAGGGGTGACGTGAATCCGGAGTGAGCAGGATGATGTAGGGATGGCTGACCTGAGTTCCCAGAGGTTCCTGATGGTATGCGGTGGCAGGAGGGCAGACAAGGCACTGAGTGATTTCCACTGAAGATGTTGGTAAGGTATCCTGAATCGGAAAGACGAGCTTAAGCTTGAGATTTGAGTCGTGGTGAGTCCAGGAACTGTGGCACAAGAAAACAAGGTAAGTGGAGTATTCACAAAGAGAGCTTGAAGCATGTGTGCATCATGTGTGATGACGAGCTAGTGGTGAATGAACGTCAACGTGCGGCTAAAATCACTCTTACCCGATCGCAGAGTGACCCGGGCCATCTGCTGACCCCGATCGGGTCAGCAGATGGCCCGGCCCAGGGGCGGATACCGCGTAGACTCAGGAGCCTGATGGAAAATTCCATCCGCACACCCGGACCGTGACGCCCCAATAATGATCAACATTTCACAAAACAAACTTCATGTTTTATTCAGTTTGACCCGACGGTAGCGACAGAGACCATAAAGTTGTCAGGAAAGTGTTTACTGAGGTGAAAGAGCAAAGGAGCCGAGGGCTGATTTCCCTCACAACTGAATGTATTTTTGCAACTGCATGAGTCACTGCCTGCCGGCCTTTAAAAATATTACGGGGTTAAGCCCCTTCTGCTTTGGTTTCACTTTTCAGACCCAGAAGTTGTATCCACTTTTTAATACTGCCTGTTGTCACAATTTGGTTCAAGGGTGAGTGGAGAAGAGTTGTCTTTTCAGGCTATTGCAGTGACCTGAATTCAACCTCATTTTGACCATTCACCATTTGATGTTTAACCATTGAGCAGTTTTATTAGAGGTCTAAAAACATGCTTCCCTTACCGCCCTCTCTCCGGTTCCACACCACTGAAGTTGCAGCATTTTCACAAACCAATTCTGGTTCATCCGTTTCATTCAACGGTCCACTTTCGCCCTTCTCATTCTCCGTCACCGCCATGCTTTTTCCTCCATGTGCGTGTAAAAAACAAAGGCACTGTGCATGCGCATTGTACCCATATTCTATTGCGATATTTCATTTTCTTATCATTGCCCAACATTAAACCGGTATTACCATGAACGGTATGATATGGCCCAGCCCTACTCCCACATGGTTAAACAGCACGATGGTGCTGTGGTTAGCGTTGCTACCTCAGAATAAGATGATTTCAACAAATCTGAGGAAGTGTTCAACAGAAAGATTTCTGTTTAAAAAATTCTTCACCAACTTTAGTTGTCTATTTGTAGACATTTTTTCAATGACTTCAGGACAAAGGTTTTCAATTTTCACTATTTTAACCAAATCTCAGTGTTCAAATGTCTGGGCACATCCTCTCCAACATCTTTGTTCCAGTTTTTGCTGGGTGGGTATCTGGTTTCTGTCCATCTGCAGGACAGAACAGCTTATTAATGTAAAGAAATCAGGGAACCTGTTTCACACTGGGCCAGGCCTGTCCAGGGTCTCAGAGCTTCAAGTGCAGCAGCTTAGGGAGACATGGGAAGTGAAGCAGAAAGTGAGTGTGACTGCCATATCCACACACACATAATTTTGTCATGAATTACTATTCACGTTTTTCCACTTAGTTTATGTCACCTGTTTGCTGATTAAAGCCTCACTCACACAGTTCCAGATACTGGTCGGCGACCCCCTTGCAGTGTGCGGTTGCTAGGTGAAATGTTTATCTCCTGAACTGTTGACAAGTGATTGCCAAGTGAAATTTGTCTCAAACAGAGGACCAAAAACTGCTTTGTAAGTACTTTGGTCTCGAGCAGATTGCTGATGTTTCTTGTAGGTTGTCTGGAAGAATCCAACTTATCTCCAAAACGTGCCATTTATTCTGAGCAGTTATGGACCTTGAAGAGGTGCAATAGAGATTGTTCATTGTTAAAGTAAAAAGTTGTGCCTTACTGCTGAAGTTAACATGTTTCAAATGGTGCAACTTCCAGTTTCTATCGTGAGCAGTGTTTGCAGACAAGTTGACAACCTCCATGCAAACTGTTGGCAACCTGCTAGCAATCAAAGAAGTGTTTTGGTGTTGTCCCATCACTTTGCAATGAATTTCACTCCAGTGACAGCATGCAAACCAGCAAACACTTGCTAACCAGATGTAAACATAACATAAAAATATTTTACTTTAGCAACTGGTGATTACCATGGGGTCACTGATTGCTAAAGCCCCCTGCATGAATGGGGCTCAATTTCGCAGTGACAGCCAGCAACCTTTACAGGCACTCACAACTTGTTGGAGAACATACATTTTCCCTTTGAGTCAAACAGGCCTAAAGGTCAGTCACTGGCAACGTGGTGAAAATGGTTGCAGTGCTGTTCTTTATTCTACAATTACCTGTAGTTTGTATGGAAGTCGCTGACTTGATGGCAAATACTACTCCTTCTGGTTCACCTTCAAAGTAAAAGTTGAGCCTTTTGAAGTGTGTCAGTTAGGCACAACTTATATTTTGACACCAAGCGGATTGTGTTACTGTATTTCAATTTCCATTACTGCTTTGGGTTGTTTAGCGAATATTTTCTGGCAAGTCAGGGGAATCTAATTGTGACCAAAGTGATCACAAGGAGGTTTCTGGTGTAGCCTCTTCTTGTAGTGTAGTGGTTCACACGTTTGCCTAACAAACACTCCGAGGAAGGGCATGTTGTAAAAACCTGTGCCAAATGAAACATCTGCTTTATTCTGACCCATAACAAATAAAGGAGATGCTAAAAAAAGTTTAGTTTGTTGAGTTAGATCTTGATTTGTTGGGTAGTATTCTGTTTAGCTGATGTATGCGCCAGCTTATTTCGTAATTATGTCTTCTTGGTTTTTGAGTAGATTACAAGCTGTTTTTTGAATAATATACTATGCTTCTGCCTCGGTGTCTTTTGACTACTTTGTCCCTGACAGAAAATGAAACTTGAATGGCGTCTTCTCTCTTAGCAAAAGAGAAGATAGCATTCTCACAATGATAGATATCAACTCTGGCACAGAGGACATGAGCAGTACCCAAACAAAAGGATTTCATTAGCAGTTGTCATTTCCACTTTAAATAACCGTTATTTATGCATCCAATATACCTAATGATTCATAGCTTTAATGCATTGTTACACAGGCTGAGAATAGCTCACATGTATTAAATTATATGTAATATATACAGATGTGTAATGTATACAGCAAACCTGTGTGTGTGTGTGTGTGTGTGTGTGTGTGTGTGTGTGCGTGCGTGCGTGCGTGCGTGCAGCTGCGCACTACAGTGTGTTGACAGGTGGAATAATGCATATTTCTGCAGTGGTGTCTGAACAACACACAGCTGAGTGATGCACACAGACACAGTGTTTGGATCTGGCAGCTGAAGTCCAACTCAACTGACAGTCAGCTAACAAACATCTCGTGTGTGTTAAGTGACCGAAGAGAGACCTTGGCACACCCAGCCATTGCAAACACATTTAGACATACACTCACACAGACAATTTGTGATGAATTAATTCCAGTTCACATAACCTCTTATTAAAGATTCTAATCCTGCAAAAAAAAAAGAAAAAAAGAAAGCAGTAGGAAGGACCATGAAATATGAAATGGAGACATAAAACAGAAATTAGACCCACAATGCTGACACCAAGCACATTATGACCACAGGCCGTCCCAAAGTGGAAGGAATACCCAAGTTGTCAGTCCGAGCATGAATCCTGATCGTCAGCAGCTGCTCGCTCTCCGCCAAGGCACGTTCGTTTCTGAACGGCCGTGACATCTTTGCAGCGATCTCCCAGCGTGGCGGCAAATGGAATCCAGCTGGACGCACGGTTCAAGCGCTATTAGCAGAGCACCGTACTGTAATTGAAACGTTCATTTCTCCACTGGTGGTTAGGGAGGGTATGTCTATTAACGGTGCTCGCTCTCACCACGAGAACTTTGTAGACCGCAGCAGCTCCGGGCAGCTTTCCACGTCGAGGCCAAGTGAGGCTCTCCAAGGTCAGGGCTGGATGGAAATCAAACCGAGAGCGCTGTTTCTCTGTCTGCAGCTATACAGCTGAGCTGACAGCCTCTCTCAGTCACTAATCAATAAATAACTCAACCCCAAAATGAATTGTACAAACGATCAAGTTTGTACAATTTGTTCAGGTTCATCACATTTTTAGTTATGTATTACATTTCATTTGTGTTGACTGTTAATACTTTGCATCCAATAACTCACAAGTTTTATATAAACTGTAGCTGTGTAAATGTGAAAATTACTTTAAAAAATTGAAGAATTTTTGGGTACAGACGAGCATTTAGACATATAAACATATGAGAAAGGTGATCTAAGTGACTCTGAATGTGGCTACTCTGAGTATTTAAAAAATGCTGATTTATTGGGATTTTCCCATGGATCCATCTACAGGCTTCACATGTCCAGAAAGCGAAAATATTCACTGAGTGGCTCTTATCTGCTCAAAAATGCTGTGCTGCTGTCAGAGAATGGCCAGACTCCTTTGAGCTGATAGGAAGGCAGCAGTAACTCAAGTAAACACTGGTTACGACCAACATATGCCGTAGCGTATCTCTGAAGGCACGACATATCGATCGCTTGAAGCTGATGGGCCAAGGAAGCAGAAGACCACACCAGGTATGAACAGTTCGGGTTGTTGTCGGTGGTGTAATATTATGGGGGATGCTTTCTTTGCACACTTTCAGCCCCTTCAGCCCAACCGAGCATCATTTAAACTCCACAGTCCTCGTGATTATTGCTGTTGGCCGTGTCTTTATGACCACCGTGTATCCAATTACAGCTCAAATCATCTCAAAATAATTTCTTGAACATGACAATGAGTTCACTGTATTGTCCATTTGAGATGTGGGGGAAGACGAGTTTCACATCATGGATGTGAAGCCGACAAATCGGATGCTGTCATGTCGGTGCGAAGCAAAATCTCTGAGCTGCATTTTTAGCATCGTCTTGAATCTATGCAATGAAGAATTAAGGTCCTTCTAGAAACATGTCCCATGTTGAGCTGACATCTTTAAATCCTTCCAGGCATTTATTAAGGCAGTTATTTGGAATTACTATTGCATTTAAATTTAATCTTGGTGGTGACCAGGACATCACTACCACATGAATAGAATCCAACTCGAAGCTGACAAAACGTGTTTAAAAAGTTGCCTGACTTTGTCCTAAATAGGGTTTTTAAAAACCTTGTATCCTTGGATATTACACTTTTAATGTTACTTCTTTTGTTGCTTAATTCTTCAACAGGTTTCACGGATTTCTCTTCCGGATAAAGCCTCTTCTGAAAAATTGGAGTCTTAGTCTTTTAGTCCTACAATTGGAGTTCTAAGACTATAATTGGGAAAATCTGCCATTTATTTGAATGGGAATTAAATTTTTTATGAGACAGGACTGTATCGTAGCCCAGTGTCTTTGTGCTACTGTCCACAAAAACACATGACATTTCCAAGAGAGATGACCAAGACCCACCCAACTAAATCTATGTATTGTCCACATGCATTTTATTTGTCAAAAGGTTTATTTCCTCTGATTAAGTGCACATGATTGCACTTGGAGGTGTTGGAGAAACTTGTTCCAACCACCTTTCGCCCTGCAAACCAACCTGGAAGTCTTTAATATGGCTTTTATTTTTTCCACGTAGAGCATTTCAGCATGGCTGGCTGCAGACGTGAATGAGAGCGGAATCGACACAGGCATGTAGAGGAGTCAGTCACAGGGCTTATGTGGAGAAATAAAACAGAGATTGTGTGACAGGCCCTGATGAGGGATGTGTTCACGCCATCTGGGTTGCTTTAACACTGCGGTCACTGTTGGATGCCGAAGGCTCTGTATTGTGTCCTGATGTTAAACACAGAGGTGGTAGTCATGGAGTTGAGGTTAATGTTTTGTTCTGAAGACACAGTGAGAACGAGAGAGAGAGACTGAAAAACCCTTCTCTCTCTCTCTCTCTCTCTCTGTCCTGGCTGTCAGCAGAGACGTGAGCCGGGGTAGAGCTGGCGTCTAATTGAAGAGCAGCTCCACACCCTGTCGTCATTAATCACCGAGCCTGTCAGCCGCTGCTCAGGACCTCACAGTGGCACTCGGCACTGACGCACAGAGAGGAAAATATTAGTGCCCTCCAGCACCACCTCCACTGATACTACCTACTACTACTACTCTGATTACTTTCATTGCTGCACATTACTGTGCTGTCCTTATGACTAGAAGCACTTTCAGTCCTACACTGAATGAAAACATCAGCATTTGTTTTCCATTTTTTTGATATCGTATGAGTTTAAAGAACAACGTGTAACAAGGCTCACTCCTGTCTCTGATCATATGTTAGGATAAAAAAGAGTGCGACATCAGTGTTGTCAGCAAGAAATCATTTTCTGAGAAATCATTATAAAATCAAAGCATTGATTTTTCAAGTGAAATACAGAGATTTTAGAGGGTACAGAATAACCTTATAATTGTTTTATTTTATAAGATACTGAATTATTTGGGGAAGTGTTGTAGTTCTTCCTTTGGGGTAACAGTTAAGATATACCCAGACCACATATACTGTATATAAAAGATGGAGATGGGCCCCCGATGACTCTTTTTTTCAGAACACATTTTGAAACTTGCCATTGTAATTACATTTTCTATTTATCAATTAATTTACAACCATAGGTGACTGCCTATGTGGAGTGCTAAGATTGCAGCTAATACTGGCTAGCTTGGTTAGCAAATGGCATCCATAAACTGTACATACTTGCTAATTAGTCCTAAGTAGCAAACTAATAAAACACTATAATTTCACTTTTTGAAAAGTGTGTACCACACTGCAAGTGCTGATATGACATATGGATAGACCCAATGAAAATACTCCTACAGGTACAAATGTGACAAACATGGGCTCCAGTTCACTAACTGGAATATTTTTTACTTCTTAAAACAGAATAATTGCTACGATGCCTTCCAGTCAGGTTTTAGACAGAACCACAGCACTGAAACCGCTCTGACCAAAGTGTTTAATGACATATGTCTGAATACAGACAGTGGAAAAATGTCAGTCCTAGTTTTACTGGATCTCAGTGCAGCATTTGATACAGTTGACCACAACATATTACTCAAACGACTGGAGAACTGGGCAGGTCTTTCAGGAACTGTACTAAACTGGTTCAAAACATACGTAGAAAACAGGAAATACTTTGTATCAATAGGTAACTTCACATCTGAGCAGACAAGTATCACATGTGGAGTTCCCCAAGGTTCCATCTTGGGACCCCTTCTGTTTAACATCTACATGCTCCCACTGGCACAGATTATAAACAACAACAAAATAAACTATCACAGCTATGCAGATGACACACAAATATATATCACAATGTCACCAGGAGACCGAGGCCCTGTACAGGCTCTTGGTAAATGCATTGAGGAAATCAATGACTGGTTGTGCCACAATTTTCTCCAGCTAAACAAAAACAAAACTGAGATAATAGTCTTTGGCGCCAAAGAAAAACGATTACAGGTCACCAGAGAACTTCAATCTATACATCTAAAAACCACAAACCAGTCGAGAAATTTGGGTGTAGTGATGGATGCAGACCTAAACTTAGAAAAACACATTAAGACAATAACAAAGTCAGCTTACTATCACCTCAAGAATATATCAAGGATAAAAGACCTGATGTCTCAACAGGACCTGGAAAAACGAGTCCATGCATTCATCTTTAGTAGGCTTGATTACTGTAACAGCATCTTTACAGGTCTACCTAAAAAATCAGTCAGACAACTACAGCTCATTCAGAACTCTGCTGCTCGAGTCCTCACTAAGACCAAAAAAGTGGACCACATCAGTCCAGCTCTGAGGTCCTTACACTGGCTGCCTGTCCGTCAGAGGATAGACTTTAAAGTTCTGATGCTGGTCTATAAAGCTCTGAATGGTTTAGGACCAAAATACATCAATGACCTCCTGACCCAGTATGAACCATCCAGATCCCTCAGGTCATCTGGATCCGGTCTTTTATCAGTTCCCAGAGTCAGAACCAGACACGGAGAAGCTGCATTCAGCTTTTATGCTCCTTATATCTGGAACAAACTCCCAGAAAGCCTCAGATCAGCTGAAACACTCAGTTTATTTAAATCCAGGTTGAAGACTCACCTGTTCTCAGCTGCATTTGAATAAAGCACCAAATCCACACTTTAAGCTTAAATTTCAAAACTTACATTTAACTACTGATTTTATCTACTGTTCTGATTTTATCTGTTTTGATTTTATATACTGTTGTTTGTTTGTTTGTTTGTTAATTAGTTAGTTAGTTTATTTGCTTGTTTTAATCAATTTTAAATCATGCTTTTTATTTGTTCTTGTTTCTAATGTCTCTGTAAAGCACTTTGAATCACCTTGTTGTTGAATTGTGCTATACAAATAAACTTGCCTTGCCTTGCCTTAACCAGGCTGCAGATCTGCTGTAAAGACAGACATTTCTACATGGGAGTCTGTAGAGGACGGAGTCACCCTCTTTAGAAAAACAAGAAAAGTATTATTTTTAATCAAGCGCAACAAAGATTAAGCAGAGCAGAAATTCAGCAGAATAAATTTATATTTGTCATATTTACTTTAAAAACGGGTTAAATTACTTGGAAAATTGCTATATTTTTACTGTGGAGTACCACAGTAAAGACACACTCAACCCACCAGAGTCAGATAGTGTTTCAGAAGAAATAAATTAACTCAGTTCTTTTTTTACAAATTTAACTTTTAAAAACATTCTCAAAGTCGCTTCATTTCATTATTTTTTGTGTGATGAAATTTAAATCTAAATTTTTTTTTCTTTTTGTTGTTTTTACAGTCATTTACATATGTGCATGTGCTGACAGGCATAAGAAAGAGTTATTACTCATTCATACATGATCATTTTGAGCTTACGTGTACGTGTCTGCATATATCTCAGAGTATAAAGGCATGCACTGTTTTGTTTCAGAACAGAGATATTTGGTTATGCTGAAAAATATCATCAACTGTACCCTTATTTAAAAAAATCTCCATTTTTGGTGAAAGGGACATTTGTGTAAGCACTCTGTGAACAAAAGATCAGTGCTGGATACACACCCACACACACACAGTCTTGCGGAGGCGACATAAATGGAGTGTGTGGGTGTTGACTCAGCTGTGAGAGTGTGTGTGGGGGGAGAGAAGATAGATGTAGGAGATTGATGAGCGCCGGGATAGGGAGAATAGTGAGGCATTTGATGAACGAGTGTAAACTGGCAACAGTGGAATTAATTCCACCACCCTCCCGACAAGATTGAAAGTTCTCCCCTCTGCGTGACCTCCAACTGTGAATCATCTTCAGATTCAGGCCGGTGTAACCAGGTCTCTGTGCATAGTTTGTAAAACAGCATCCCAGCAGCTGCATAGATGTGCATCAAAAGCAAGAAAACAGTGACGATCGCTTCATTTTTCACCTGTGTTTCACCTGCACAACTTTAGGGGGCAACATAATCCACTACATCTCTAGCACCACAACTCTGCAAGTTCCAAAAGAAATGCACTGCATCCTTGACCTATTTTGTCTAGACTACTTCATAAATGACATAAGAAAAGCAAGAACATGAAAGTAAGTCTGTCCTCTCTCAGACAAGTGCCTGGCTCTGGTTTCTAAAGGAGAAAAATAGGCGTATTGTCCCAAAGAGCTATCCAGAGTGGTGATCAGGGCGCCGTGACCTTGCTGGTGTGGCAGGGGCTGGATGTGGTTTGGGAGGGTCATCCATTTTGTTAATGGTCCTGTCAAGTGACACCTGTGCTTGCCTCTCCCCTGTCTGGAGTGCTAATGAAGCGCGAGAGTGGAGGAGTCTGGGAGTCGGGGTCAATAGCCACCTTGGAGACCGCAGCCACGGCGCTCTGCGCCACCTACGCCCTGTCAGCCAAATAGAGTGGAGCCACAGATACATTATCAGGGCTGAAGCACTAATGGCAGTGGTGTGGCTTTAAGATAGACCGAGCCCTTCCCTTTAGATTAGCATCCAGCAGCTCTGAGTGGAGAATGCTGACTTCAGTAAACCACGGGGCAGCAGCCAAACAGCACAGAAAATGGCTCTTCGCATCAGGACAGTGGCCTCCATGTTTGCGGTTCCTGCAAGAGAGCCGGCTCTCCTCAGGGGAGGTGTCAGCACATTGATGAATATTTCTCTATTAACCGCCTCCCATTGTCAGCTCTGGCCTTTGTGTTTCAGGCCAATCCGTCAGAGCGTGAGGAGCTCCCAGGTCGACGTCTCCCTCAGGTCATTATTGAAGTCCCAGTGACCCGGCACAGCCGTCCTCTTTGCTGAGGTGGCTGCTTCCAGGCCTCACAAACAAGAATCAGCAATTAAGCGCAGCACCCGCAACAACAAAAGCAATGCGGGCATCGAAGAGTAGGTGGGATGAAAGTCTTCAGAGACTCGCTAACAGGGCTAATGTGACCCGGCGTGGCCTCTTTAGGACGGCCCTGTCAACTGATATGAGCCATGAAATATTACACACAGCCACATATAGCGCGGCTGTGAGAGCCAGTATGATAGATGGGCTTAGATAAGTGCAGTGCTGCAGTCTGGCGAGATTTACTGTGTCCTCTGATGCTCGAGACAAAAAGATACTTCATGGTGCTATATATAGAATAGAAAAGAGGAAAAAAAACAAGTTGAAATGCAATCATGTATCATTTATTTAACAAAATAAGACTTTCTCCTATTGGTGGGATAGCATAGCCATCATTGATTTTTTTCTCTTTGTATATTGTTTGTTTGTTTGTTTTTTTAATCTCTGCACCATTTGTTTGGGAGACTGAAGCTTGCTGACCCCATGTAAGCTTGAAAAAATATTACATCTTTGCATATGTACAAATAAAAATAATGGCATTGTTCAAGATAATTCTCAAAGACATGCAATTCTCCAGAGTCTGAATAACGCAGTGAAGGATGAGGAAAAAAGAAAACAAAACAGCAGTAAGGAAAGAAAATTTAAAAAGAGGTTCTCAGAATAAAACCTCACAATCCATCTTCATTATGGTGCAACTTTTTTGTGTGTGTATGATAGGCATAATGGTAGTATACTTAAATCATTCCTTTTCAGTTAGAATTCATTTGGACAGCAAAACTTCCAACCCCCAGGAGTTGAATACCAAGCGCTTGAGTGAAAAATAAATACAGACTTTTTAAGATCTAGGAGAGATATTGAGAAAAACAAAAGAAATCAAGACAAGTTTATCATTTTTAAGCTCTGCTTCCCACCCGTCTTGGATCACCAAAGTCTGTTCTTTCTCTGCTGCTGCAGTTGATCCATCAGTCTTTTGCCTTTGGAGCACCAGTCGCAATCCTGAGGCTAACAGGTGGTGTTCCTGGCAGGCAGGCCAACAGGCACGATGCCCTGTACTGGTGATGACCCCAATCTTGACTATCCATCTTCAGGGCTGCTCTGGAGAATCCCAAGCTGGTGCCTGCAGTCTGTGGGCATCAACGCAGTTTTGGATGTCACTGGTATCCAAGGGCTGAGGCTGAGCCCAGTCTCTGACTGTAGAGGGCATAGGGGGAATAGTAGGCTGAGGAGGAGGGCAGGGATGGCATGGGAAGTCCTGGGGCTCCTTGCAAGTGGGATTTGCTGTAGGGGTGGTAGCGTGCCAGACCCAAGCCAGGAGAGCCACGGAGGGAGAAGGAACTGGGCAGGGTACCCGGGCTGCTGGGTGGGGGCAAGTGGAGATGGCAGGAAGCTGTCGATGAAACCGATGACGGATAGGCAGACAACAACTTAGTGTCCACCATACCAGGCAGGGCTGTGTGGGTACGCAAGTGGGCTAGCAGCTCCTCTGATGTTGCAAAACGCTTGTCACAGGGACCCCCAACAGACACCCAGTTACAGGCATGAGGCTGCGGTTCATTAGGGAGCATGAAACCATACGTGTAAAGGGGGTGGGAAAGAGAGGGGGTCGTGCTGGAGGACAAGGAGCTAGAGTGTAGAGAGTGAAGGTGATGTGAGGGGTAAACCAGGGGAAAACCAGACTTGAGGCTCGAAGGGTCATGGACGCAGGTGGAGCAGTTACTGCCTCCTAGGTGGGGTGCATTGGGGTAACTCAGACAGTAAGGGTCCCGACATAAACTCTGCATCAGAGATGGGGGTGAGGCTCCAGTGAGTGGGCTGGAGCTGGGGTGCTTCCCTGAAAGTCCTAAACCCAAACTAGATTTGGTAGGGTCCAAGCCAGGGACAAACTGGGACGGGTAGCCGGCATAAGCCCCGACAATGGAGCCAT
Source organism: Pundamilia nyererei (assembly GCF_000239375.1). Lineage (NCBI taxonomy): Eukaryota > Metazoa > Chordata > Actinopteri > Cichliformes > Cichlidae > Pundamilia > Pundamilia nyererei. The sequence goes on along the minus strand of NW_005187573.1, from coordinate 1,053,105 downwards.
GGTAGCCCATAGAAGCAGGGGGTAGGGGGAAGACAGAGTGTCCTGGTTTAAATGGGGAGACTGGGGCAATGTGCCCTGAGCCCAGACTGGACTGTGAGGAGGCCTGCGGGTCAGCCTTGCTCTCTGGCCGCGGGCTGCTTGCAGAGCTGGCGTTGCTGGAGTTGGCGCTGGCCCGTACGTGGCTGGAGTTGGCTAACTGTGCACCATCCATGCCTGACTTAGCTGCATCTGAGTCTTTTTTACCAGCGTTGTTGCTATTACTGTCCGAGCTGGCTGGCTCTGAGCTCCCAGGTTTGCTGTCCACGTGTGGAGCCTGCGAGTGTGGTGGGGGCTGTATGGAAGGGGAATGACTTTGTCTGTGGGGCTGGCTCTGACTGTGCAGGGGAGGAGAACTAGAGCCGGGTGACCGTGAATGGGGAGGGAAAGATGGACATGAACCACCACCGGAGCTTCCATTTGGCACCCTGAAAGACGCTTTATCTGAAGGCCCCTTCGTCACCAGAACATCCTTACGACAGTCGCCTGATGACTTGGAGTAAGGCTTGAAGCTGGATTTGTCCTCCAGGGACTGGTGATGTTCTCCGGACTTGGATGAACGGCTGGAGGGCTCCTTGTCTCCCAGACTACTGGAGGAGAGGGAGGCCAACTTGGAGGAAGAGGGGGGGTCTGGTTTACCAATTTGAGAGCAGGTCTGTGCCAGCAGGGCCAAAGGACTCTTCTTGGCATCCAGCTGAGGAAAAACAAAAACAAAAGCAATAGATAAAAGATTTTTTTTAAAGCAAATCAAACATTACACCATAAAACCCATACAGATAAAAAAAAAATTAATTCCGAGATATTATATTCTAATTTTTCAACAGTGAAATGAATAAAAGACGTCAGAGGGTGAAAGTTGAAGCAAAGTTTAGGTAAAAACGAAGAAAAGAAAATGAAAAACATCGTAAACATTCCATAAATACAAACGGAACGATTAACAACGTGGTGTTAAAGTGGCGATTTTTTAAAAAAAGTCTATAAGTTGCAGTCATTTTGTATTTATAAACTCTGGTGTTTTGCATTTTGCCCCCAAAAAACTGCCGTGCGTAAAATGGCGCAGACGGGATTTTCGTCGGATAACATTCCAGCCCTCCTACACCCGTAGATTTAAGAAGAAATAATTCAAATTAAGAAGAATAAGAAAAAGACAAAGACAAAGAGAAAAACGACATCTGGTGCCGCAGACATATCTTAATTTTTTTTTTTCTTATCCACTTACTTCAATACTGGCAGGCGCGGATGTGAGAGGCTGGAGGTACTCCGGGTGCAGCAAGTGGCCGCTGTGCGCCGTCAACATCTTTACGATCCGGATAGGAAGCCTTTTAGCCTGGCGCGAAGGATCCGAGGGAGAAAGACAAGGAGTGGGTGTGGGAACGGACGGTCTCTCCGCTCCTGTCCGGTGTGGATCGTCGGCGGCGCTGCGTTCCGGGGACTGGCTGCGTAAAAGCGGTTCAGGTCCACCGGGGAGATCTCTCATCTGGATCGGGGCGCAAAGAGGGACGGAGGCATGTAACGGGTGGCCGCGGGGTTCACTTTCATTTAGAAGCACATTTCATGGTGATGAACTTTTTTTAAAAAAAGAGAGAGAGAGTGCAGTAATCCACAGGGCAGTGCGTTGTGCGCGTCCTTCGTGTCGGACCAAAGCTGGCTCTACAGAGGAACAAATCGCCCAAATGTCATCCTTTATGGGGCTCTTTAATATTACCCGTCAGTTATTCCTAAATATTCCTTATCCAGTGTTGGAGAAGATGGAAACAAAAACACCACAAGTAGTCACTGCTCTTCAAAATAACGGGTAAGTTGAAGGAATATCCCCGCAACGGACAGAGTGTGCGACAGTCCTCCCGTGTGCGTGTTTCTCTCCCACTGCAGCAGCCTCACAATACCTCACTTCTTCCACATACTAAAGACGGGAAGGGAGGGATTTCAAAGCAAGGAGCCGCCGTCCAATCATAAGTGCCCGCATTTACAAGCAGGGGCGGAGCGAGGATGGGGTGGAGTGGGGTGAGGGAGGCGAGGGGCGTTTGTCTCCCGGCCTCACCCTCTTACCCAGGGCTGTAATGTAGGTGGAAATCTGTGTCAGTGACCTCCATAAGCCCAGTGCAAACTACACATAAAGTAGCAGTAAAATATTTGCACCACAGATCTGAGAGCAGTTTAAGCAGCAGGAACTTTATCCACAGTGCTTCCACACGCAAACGTCTCCCGACTACTGGGAACTAACTGTGTGTGTAGTTTTCTGTTGAATGTACCCAACGCCATTCATGGAAATAAGGTACGTGTAATTCAAAATAATAATAACCTACTGTCCATGGGCATTTCTGGCATGTTAATAGCTTTATTGCATTATCACAGCCCCGCTGCCATCTCTGCTGGACATAACTCAATTTTTCCAGCATAGAGCAAATTCACATGATTCAAGTTTTATGTATTTTGCTGTGACAGCACATGATATCTTTCCATCTTGTTTTGTGCATTCACGTCCCCGCCCTCTCAAAACACTGGCATGTTAAGAGTTGAATGACAGTTGCTATTGTAATTATGAGAAATGGTACTTTGAGAACTCTTCTCCAACTCATACATGCTTATAAAATAAAACTGCAAAAGAGTCCCTCCTTGGCTGCCAAATTAGTAAGCCAGTAATTGAATTTCATTTCTATAAAGAACAACAAGCTGTGCTTTATGGGGATTTCCATCCCGGTTTAAACGCCACCTCCTACCAATCAGATGGCTTGGCTCTAACTCCCCCATCCATAATCCAACATATTACAACACTGTAACAGTCAGCATGTTTAAAGTAGTTTCATGGGTCACTGATTACTGGCTAAAGAGAAATCAGAACAGCCCTTTCTTCTGAGGTTAAATAGGTAAAACTGTTTGACATTTCACAGCACAAGCCGGCCTTATCAAGAGGCACTGCCATCAGCCTAGCGCCTTGATTCTAATGGCCGCTGCCATTTATCTGCAGCTGAGTGGAAAGTCAGTGTGAGGAGGATGAAGTCACTTCAGCCTCATTCAACAGCATCACTGTTTGACCTGTCATCATTAGGCTTAGTCATCATTCATCACCCACACGCTGCCACTCACGCTCCAATGACCCAAAGAGATCCAAGAATATGTGAACGTGCACGCCGCCAGGCTAAGTGCGGTGGTACAGTCTCCTGTCTGTTTGTTTAAACCTGTCTGTCGCCACCTCGGGTCGAGACACATAAACAGGTGACGCACTCGCTGCGATATGCAAAGGTAACGCTGAGAGCTTACGATTTTTTTCTTTCTTTCTTTCTTTTTTTTTTTTACAACGTAGACAGCCGGTTAAGTCGTGTGTCTTATTGTTTACCACACAGTCATCCACTTGTTAAAAGGGTGAGTGGGTAAGTCGTAGGTGGGGTTGGATAAGGAATGGGCGTCCAAAAGGAGACCGAGGAGGAGGGCACTGGGAAAAGCCAGACAAAGGCAGCAAGAGAATGAAACAAGGGAGGGCTCAAACAACAGGGAGCAACTCCTTTCATGTGTCCCCTTGATGTAGGCTGGTAACAGCTGTTTTGGCGTGTCGATGACTGATGGCTGTTTCCTGTTGTGGATATTTTAAGGCGACAGCTTTTCTGTTAAAGAGTTTTCTCAGCATGCCCAGGTCCTGCTGGCCCTTGAGGCATTTCCATGCCTTTTCCATGGTTGTATCAAAGCCTTGGGTTTGGCTGGAACAGCAGCCAAACAAACCACCCCCTGCTCCCCAGGATGGGGGCCGATAGGGGCTGAGGAGGAGCGGACCCCACATGCCCCTGTGATCCTGTGATTTATAAAGCCGCTGAGGCCTGTAATGGACGCTATAGCTCTGTGGTGGGGTCTAATTCATTCCTGTGTTGAAAAGCTGCCTTTGCTTGACTCCAGAGTAAATATATAATGCTGACATTAGGCAGCTGAATTCTTCAAACCTGGCTCAAGCAAATCCTCATCTGCTCGTTTGTCTTTGCTCCATGTTTGGAATTGCTGAGGAGTTTTGTGGCGCACGCGGGGATTAGCCTCGTGTAGACGCTGTGTGATCGTTTAATGAGGAGATGACATTGATGTGCACTCATTTGAGTCTTTTTTGTTTCCCCAACACTTCTACATGTTGTCACTGGTGTCAGCCAGAATTTGACAAGATCTGGCTGGGTCCCTCAGCAAACATTTTCTACCCTTACAAAGATCTTGACATTAAATTTCCAATGTTTGAACATTTATTTCATAGTCAAAATTGTGAAGGTTTTAGGGTCCAAGATGTTGCCTTATTATATCCATGAAGCACATTCAAGTATTTTTTGTTCTGTCTCGCAACAAAGAGTTTTTGTATATTAGTCTGTTTTATTTTTTTAATTATTTTATTAGACTGGAACAAAACAAACCTAGGTGGAAAAAAAGATAATCTAGAAAATACGAGCAATAACATGCAAAATTTACATCCTAGCCATATAACTAATATAACTATATGGAAAAGGCAACTTCTGCATCTGCAAAGTGAAGCCAGTTCAGATTTGCTTTAAACCTGCGTTCTTGCTAATGGGCAGCAGGGTAGTCTGACTGCATGGACACAACTGTTGTGTATTTATGAATCGCTAAACATGCCATGTCCAGAGGACTGACCAGGCTCGATCCATGAAATCAGTCGATTTGATTCCTTATCAGTTCTTGTCGATTGTTTTTGGGTTCTCATTGGCTCCGTTTTGAGAGTCACCACCATCGCAAAACAGCAATAAAAAAAAGCAATTTGTTGTACTACTCGTTACATTACTTTCATGTTACTCTGTAAAAAGCTGAAACACACTGTCTCATAATCACTATTTTACAATATAAACAACCCCACACACCAACACAAATCCCTAACGAGGACACACGTCTCTAAGATCTTTCTCTTAACAGTGATCGCTGCAGTGATTCTGCTTTTGAAGCATAAACAAGTAGAAAGGGAGGCTGCAGCCTGACTGCTCATCTGCTTGTTACCTGTTGAAGTTCAGGGTCTGGCTGCATTCACTCAGCTTTCACCCTGGGTTCTTGGCTAGCTAAGCGTTAGCATGCATAAATGTGCATATTCGCGCTCTAGACTGCATCGCTCTTTTCCTCCTCAGCTGATTGTAGCGCGATTGCACGAACCGATAACCGGGATCAACAGGCAGGCGGACTCACAGTTTCAAGGAATCGGACTACTGGGAGCCAGTTTTCTATGAGAACCAGTTCTCGGTTCCCATTCCTAATTGCTAGTGGTACATGAATGGCTCTACCTTGATAAGAAACAAAACAAACAAACACGCTTTTGCAACTTTCCCACTGGAGCGCTTTAACTCAGAAATGTCGTCACTCCCGAGTTCTGAGATCTGACTTGTGAGTCATGTGGAACGTGGTATTACCACACACATTGCTAACATGCTTAGATTGTAATTAAAGTTCACAGTCACATACACGAAGAGGCTCACCATTTATAGATACATATAAACAAACTGCATGACCATGTTTAAAAAATGGTGTCCCATAATAAACCCCTAATTACTGAGCATGGAGCTGGCAACGTGTGGCTGCTGATAACAACAGTTTAACTGTCAGATACACCACCAATTTAATGGTCAAATGGAAAAATGTGGACACGTGCATTTGCTCTTTTCATAGCATAATATGATTCATATTTCCTGGTTTGTAAGACTAGAACACCGTAGGATGTGGAAACAACGTCCCCTCTGGCTGCCCGCCTCACAACCGTTGCAGTTTTTGGCGTCGGACCGCGACCGTTTTTGGCCTCGGCCATAACGTCGGCGTCTGAAAGATATGTGCCGAGACTGTACAAAGAGGAGAGAGAAATGATAAAAGCGCCAAAGAGGCAGAGGAGGGAAAACGAGTGTAAATAACTCCTATTTAATTATCTGTGACTGACTTATGGGGTGTGTGGAATGGGAATAGAGGCCTGAGGCTGGGGCTCTGCTCAACCCCAAGTGTTTTCTCCAGCAGTAATAAAACCAAGGGGGAAAAAAAAGTGGATTAAGACAGTTTCATGGGGTGTAGCAGACATGGCATTTAGACCGAAACACTTAAAAAGAGCCTCGCAGGCAACATTCCAGCCAGGACAGAATGTTGAAACAAGGATTTCCTTGAGCTGAAAGGTCCACAAACAATATCTACACAGTGTACTTAATGTGTTCACACTTCCTCGTTTATCTTTCTGTGGGTGCCTCTCCCTCTGTCTTTGACATACACACACTAATCCTTTCACAGTTGAATGTGCGTGCGCTCGAACGTGCAAATGTAACCCTGTGCGCGCAAACATAAACAGACAGCCCGCACTGTACACGATAACATCTTAACAGTGTGTGTTTTTATAGTGCCCGTACAGTGCCATCTATCTGTCTGCCTACATAGAGAAGCAGTGTGTGTGTCAGAGTCAAAGCTGTGGTTGACAACCTTATCTCTCCGGTTTAGGAGGGAGATTGTCTCTCTTGTCAGCTCATCACGTCTCGCGAGCTAACGCTCTTATCCACTCTGCCTACCTGTCGTCTATCTGTCTGCATTATAATCACGCCGGGATAATAGGCTTCCCCCCGCGTGTGCAGATTGGCGCTTTTATTTCCGAGTCCCGCTCCATGCGGGGTTCCACCTCGTCGTGCTTGCTCCACCTGAAGCACATTCACAGGAAGGCCGCGCGGGGCCGCGCGACGCCCACGACCTCGAGTCGTCACTGCACGCTCGGAAAACAAAAGCAGCTATTGTCCTCCACACGCAGAAGTTATCAAGAGCACGAGGAGGAGGAGGGAAGGAAGGGCCTGCACTGCCAGACAGGGTCTGCCTCAAATCAGATCATCCTGCATTGTTGTGTGAAATTTCAGATGACATCAAAAGATGTTTTTCTTTTCTGCTGGTCTGATGAAGGAGGGTGATGGGGGGGTCATTTTGATGGAAGCACAATCAAGGTATTCACAAGCTGGAGCCGTGACAGGTCTGGTAAAAGGAACAACAACAGGCCGGGCAAAGAAAATCTCCCTAACACATTCCTCACGCTTGTTTAAGTCACTGGTGCTTCCTCTGCTCATGGTCAGAGTCACCGCCTCTGCGTCTTCATCATCCAGTCTTTGTTGAGAGGGAGCATGCTTTCTTGAAGAAAAGCTCCGGCGTTTTATGACAGAATCGAAACCAGAGCAGAGTTTCACATAAAGAACCTCAAGCTGAGTTTCCAAAAAAAAGAAGAAGAAAGAAACGCTGCTCAATCTAGCAGCTCGTTTATCTGAGAAAGTGACTCATTGACATTTGTGACCTGATGAACAGCAAAAGTTACAGCAGTACATGTCAGTCATCGCAACCTCCTCTGGGGCCAAGTCACGTCAGCAGCCAACGGCTTTGATGTGACAAGTGATGGTATCGCTCAATTAAAAGCCTATCAGTGTGAACAGTAAGTAAATCAACACCTTTCGAGCTTGGCACATCAAACAAGTCATTAAAGCAGCCCGCCCATGCCATTAATCTTTCTGCGAGATCTCGCCAAACCAGGGTCACTGCGGGAGCAGGAAAACTTGCAGTGTAAAGAGTGTTAAGTGCAGTCATTATGACAAAGTCAATTCTCAAGACTGATTTTAGGCTCACTAAAAAGAAAACTATCCTGCTTCAACCCAGTCTGACAGCAAAATGCGTCAGAGAAAGGTTGCTCAAACAAGTGTTCAACTCATTTTGTTGCCAGTGTTTCCTAAAACTGCAGTAATGGTGCCTTAAAAGCTGACTGAAAACTAAGATATCATAAAACGTTACCCCAGATCTAGTGGCAATAACATGACCTGAAAACTGATGCTAATAAAACCTAAAAATAAAAAGTAAATAAACACAAATATACAATACAAGTCAAATCCCAGAGGCCTGGGTAAGAGTCCTGAATTCTAATATGGACACCACCACCTCCTAATTTCTGACATTTTGTGAAATCTAAAAGTACAAAGGCGAGAAAAACAAACAGCCAAACCAGCAAAGACATGTTGTAATTATAGAGCGTCTATTGAAAGCAATATTTTGCACTGTGGAGCAATATAGCCTTCTGCACATTTTGCTGCAAGACCTGGTTGCCTGCTTTATTGAGTTTAACTACATGTGGTCGGACACAAGTTGGGATTTACTTTTATTAATTCTCCATAAAGCATAAAACTGTAGTTTGAGAACAGGCAGTAATGGAAAACACATTCCAGACATAGACCTGGTGTGGTCAAAAATATTTTTCTCGGTTGGGTCCTTGTGGTGACAAAGCACCGCGCTTGTCCCCAGCAGTATTTCACCGGCTAGGATGAATACATGAAAGTGAAGCACTGCCATATATCAACCTCCACCGCCCCCTCCTCCTTCCCCAAAGTGCTCTATGTGAGCTGTGCAAAGTCACACACAGCCGTTTGTTATGCGACTGTGCATTCTCATTTTCGAGCTCTGCGTTGAGGGCTACGGGCCAAGCTGACACTTATGAAATATTTCCCTTGCTGACCTTAGCTACTGCCTCAGCTGGGGAGATTAATCCTCTGTCGGCAGACACTGGGAACACACTGCAACTGCAGCACACACACACACAGACGGCATCTCGGTGACTAGGAAACACAGCAGTTGCAACAGCAGAGGCACACAACTCTGTTCTTGGTAGTAATAATTACAGCTTCTGTTGATTTATTTCAGCTACACTTGATAGCGTGCCAGTTGCAAGGGAGGTGTAAAGAGAGTTAGCTGGAATGCAATACAGGTTCTGAACCACAGTTATACAGCAAATATTGCACAAGCCTCTAAATAAGCAAGATGCAGGCAGTGCAAGGATATAGAATCAACAAAGAGTTTTTACTCTAGAAGCACTCCTATGTGATTTCATTTTCAGGGTATTTCCAATATGGTCGCCACAAAGCAAAACTCAGAGTGAAGGCAAGTAAGGGAAAACTGCTGGCTTCTAGTCAAGAGGCCAAAATGGTGAAGAGTAGGAATGACAGGGTTTTTTAAGGAGAAAGAAAATTAGGATAAATATAGAAGGGAAGCAAAGAAAGACTGTACATAAAGCTAGCTGTAGCTGCCACATGATTCGGTTCAATTCAGGTTTATTTTATTTATATAGCACCAAACCACAACAACAGTTAATTCAAGGTACTTTATATTGTGAGGTTAAGTTACTAAAAGAATACAAGAAAATTTCCAACACACACACATCGTGAGCTAGCACTTGGTGACAGTAGGAAGGAAAAACTGCTGGAGAAACCTCCAGCAGAACCAGGCTCAGAGAGGGGCGGGGCCATCTGCCACGACCAATTGGAGGTGAAACCAAAGACACCGTGGAAAAGCAATAGACATTAATAATTTATAATGAGTTCTTTCCAAGTGAGGATTGGAAACTTGGTCTTTCTAAGTTGAGGAGGCGTTCCACAAAAAATTTAGACTTATTCAGGAATGCACCACAACGGAGGGTTCAGAGTGACCTCTGGTAAATGATCCTAAGAGGTATTTAACATTAGATGGGGCCATCACCGCCATCAACATCACTTAAGCAAAGTGATGTCGTGGTTGCCATCTTGGTGTTTTAAAACCAGATTATGCTAAATTGTGTTAAAACCGTATGTGTGTTGCCAACAGGGTAGTTTTTTCAACATGCTAATATCCACAGATTGGCAAATAGCTAATATAGGTCCACATTGGTCAGACTCTAGTAATGAAAAACCCGGAAACCTAAACGTAAAATACAAGCAGTTATTTATGATGTTTAAGTTATGATGACCTTTCTTTGCTTCCATATTTCAACACTCTCACCCTGAGGCAGAGCAGCACTGTGGACTCCATCCACAGAACCTTTTTCTTCCCCCTGAAGGTTGACCAAGAGTCTCTGTCCAGCCCTGTCTTCTCTTAATGTGTAGCAGCAGATGACTTAGCTGAGTTTGGTCTTTTGTAAAAGGTTATTTAGTTGACAGGAGAGAGAGCAAGCTGCTCTTGCAGTTCCTGCCAGAAGGTTGCACTACCGGTGTATCGTAAATTACTCAAGACAGTGAACAAGAACAGTGGGGGTGGAGAGCAGAGGGGGCAAATGGCAGAGGAAGGAAAGGGGGTGAAAGAGTAAGTGCAATTTTCTTTTTGGTCCACGGTGATGAATGAGTCTCTGAGCAAGGCAGAAAATACATCATATCACCTTTAATTGGTACACATTTCTGCAGCCGTAACTCAGTGTTTAAAAATAGACAGTGGAGAGTGAAATACGACATCATATATTCCACCCAGTGACACTTTTACAAGCCCTCCTTGCAGTATAAAGGCATTGATTGCTATTTCAAAGCTCCACGTTAGAGTCAGTGAGTGCTGAGTATCTCCAGCTGCCAGTGACTTTAACGCATGAAGACCAAAATGTTTTGTGGTTTTCACATAGGTTTTTTTAATATGGAAAAACTGCCACGAGTCTTTACAAAACATTTCAATCACGAAAGATAAGTGTTTAAGAAGGATTAGGTGTTTTTCTATCCACTATGGGTGGTCATAATGTTGAAAAACAGTGACAAGTTGGGGGGAAAGGAAAAAAGGAAAATTCACAGCTCTCAAAGTGGCTGCTAAAATGATGTATTTAAAATCTATTTAGCAGTCGGATGACATTTTATTGGAGTTGTTAGTTAGCTTGATAGTAAAGATGTTTTTCCTGTCATGACTCCAGTGGGTGGTGGTGGGCTGACAGTGCTGGAAGGCTCATGTTTTATAATAAAAGGTAACATAGGCTGTTACAGAGATGTTACAAGAGCGTGTATAAGAAAGACTGTAAGAGATAGATGTAGCCACTGTGATGTGTCCTAAAGTTAGCATTCTGTCTGCTAGCATGTTGAGATTTTGGAGCCAGTGACTGCATTTGGACAAGAAGGTGCTAATTCATTTAACCCTAGCAAGTTTGAGTAGCTAGCTTCATCAATAAACTCTGAAAATGTGACATACAGACACAGCTGCTCGCTAACTAAAGCTGACTCATAAAACTACAATTGATCAAAACTATCTCATAAACATCTGCATCACACAGAAGGTCATATTAGCAGTAAGATAAATCCATGACATTGTTTCAAAAGGCGCCAACACCACAAATACAAGAAGGAAACCGACTTTAGTTTTTAGACGATAGATGGTATAAAACATGGATGTTACATGTAGGTCAGAGAAATTGAGCCAATGCAGAGGTGCCTTAAACTTGCTTTCTATCTGAAGGACACCAGATGGTAACGGGTGTGGACTTCCAGTCCTGTAGAAGTGTCTCAAAAGCAACTTTCTGACTTGGCCATTGTAAACACATTCTCCTAAATTTATTGTCTCAGTCACTTATTTGAATCATTTTGTATAAAAAATTAAGTCTCATCTCCAGGATTCAAACTAGGACTTCATAAATCAATGGGTGGAGTCAGAGGAGATTGGTACATCTGTCTGTCACAGCAGTCACACCCATATCTTTAGGCCATAATGGTATCAGATGGGTGAGTCATTAGAAATTCCACCCACTGTAATTGTTGTCTTGCAATTCTTGTAATTTTCTGTTGATAGGCTCCTTCTTGGTGAAGGAGCCTATCAACAGAAACCAAAGCTGTTCTTGTACCGAGCATGTTTTTAATTGCTGTAAAGTGCAGCATTTTAAAAGTGGTGATTTCCTTAATTCTCAAGCCAGACTCTGGTGTTCTTTAGAGGAAGTGCCGTTTTTGGGACTTCTGCACTGGCATCATCTATTTAGACCATCACAAAAACACTACTGTAGCTTCTGTTTTGGAAAAGTGAGGCCAGCATGAAAACAACGTAAAACTGCAGTCAATCTGAAGACCACTAAATAATTTCCTATAGAGGTGTAGTGCATTCTGACTTAACCTCAGTAGACAGTTTGTTGATGAATTTATGGCCTTGGTCATTTGTTTTTGGTTATATTTAATAAAAACTTAAGTTTGCTTTGTAAAGATTAATCATATTATATTTGAATGGAGTGTTTTCAATGGTGTGCACGTGATTGACAAGCCATTAGCCAATGAGCAAAGGGTTCACTGCCAATCTGATGGCAGAAATGTTCATCTAAAGCCTTTAAAATAGGATGTCATCAACTGTTGGATAATGTCATGGTCTCTAAGTCCACATTTTGTGCTGTCTGTCGTTTAGCCCTGGAGGTTGCTGCTTGATGAAAGTAATGTCACTAGCATCCATTTGTATAAATTCATGAGTATAAATTGTCAGTCTGCAATCATGCTCAAAATGTAGCTGTTAGCATGCTTAAAATGTAGCTGTTAGCATGCTAACAATTTCTAATTAAGTCCACTAATTTTGATTTGTTGTTCAAATTCATCCTAAAGAAGACATGAATGGACCAAATATAAGGACAGTCCATGCAGCATATGTTGAGAAATATCCAAAAGGGCAATTTAGGCAAGCAACGAAGTCAGTCATCCTCTGGAGACCATGCACATCAATATAATTCAGTTTAACAAGATCAGACCTTTCACTCTAGACACATATATTCAAGTTCAATAATATACAGAGCAGCGTGGTGTGGATTATTATCTGCTGTGTCAATGCTATTGGAACCAAGAGCAAAAGAAATAAAGAAAGAGAGCCACTTATCTACTTCAGGAGTGCAAGAGAACAGGGTAGAGACATGGTTAGAGGGAGAGACTGCTGACTGGACTTATGGCTTTGGCAAATTTCAAGTTCTTCTCAGTGAGCAGTTCCCAGCTGTAAATTTACTGTGTTTGTTCGAGCTGCTATTAAAACCAAATCCATGGCCAAATCCAAGGTCATTTATTTCAGCAGGCCAGCAGGGAGGAATTTTCCCCCCTGACAAACCGCCTATCCATCAATAACGGAGAAAATGGCAGGCAGGAGAAAATTAAAGTGCATACATGTATATTTTATCATCGTGTCCTTGCCTGTGATTTATGGTTATGCTTCCATGAAAGTAATGTAGTGTAATTTTACATGATAACATACAAACTGAGCGAAACAGGAGGCAGAGGCAAACACTACGGGAAACTTAAAGGTTTTCATGAAAGTTACGGTCACGTGAATCCGACCTATCTTACATTCCAAGGTGAATTTGTTACCTCGCACCACCATGTATGTATTTTTGTTTACAGTATGTAAACTGTATAGATGTTTGCATATGAGCACAACATTTAATGAAAAGTAATTTGACTTTGAGCAACTCATTTTCATCAGTAATCATCACCTTATAAGGTACTTTATGAGAGTCTGTGCTCATTTTCAGTTGACCTCATCCTGTAACACAGATGTGAAAGTGTGAGCACACACCTGGAGAGCCGGCAGCGGCAATTTCATCACTGCTTATTACACAAAACATAATGAGAAACACAGACCTCTCCTCTCCACAATCTCTCTCTCTCTCTCTTACACACACACACACACACACACACACACACACACACACACACACACACACACACACACACACGCAAAGATTTCTCTGGAAATAATTTAAGGTACTTTTTAAAAACGTTCTTTTATCCACCAGAGATAATGCTTTATAAACACATTATGTTTCTTATTTTGTTGCTGTGAGTTGGTGTGTTGTATCAGTGTATCTGTAGTGAGTGCCAAGAATCTGCCCTTGAACAGGAGCAGCCAAGGTTAAAGCCTTGGAGTCAGCAAACACACTTTCTCAGTGTCCCTGAGCAAAGACACAGAAGCCCTCACAGCTCTGGGAAATGTCGTTATGGCAGATGACCTCTAACCACCTTCTTGGCTCAGAGGTGAAACAAAGAGACAGGTCGGTTGGCGAGGTTTTTTAAAATATATTTACATTAATGATACTTTACAATAAAATTATTTTACAGTCATGCAAAAACAAATTAAATAACTTGAACCACCTTTAGCACCAATAACTTTAAACAATTGTTCCCTGTACAACTTTATCAGTCTCCTACAAGTTGTCGAGGCCCACTCGTCTTTACAGTGTTGCTTAAATTCAATAAAGTTTGTGGGAGTTTTTTACTGCACAATCCTCTTAAGGCCCTGCCTCAGATTGAGGTTGACATTTTGACTGGGCCATTGAGACGCCTTGATTCTTTGCTATTGTGCTTGCGACCTCTATCCTCTTGTATGACCCCAGTTATGGTTAAGCTTTAGATGTTGGACTTATCACCTCACGTTTGACTCTAGAATACTTTGGTGTAGGGGTTCATGATCGACACAATGGTGCAAGGTGCCTGTATCCCGTAGTTGCATAACAAGCCCAAATTATCACCCCTCCACCACCGTGCTTGACAGTTGCTTTGAGGTGTTTGTGCTGGTATACTGTGCATGGTTTTAACATGGCACTTAACAGGACACTGTTCCAGAAGGCTCACATGCAACTTTGCGATATTGAGCCATGCTCTTGTGCTCTGGCAACCCTTCCAAACAAGCTGTACTTGTTCAGTCTTTTTCTAATTGTACTTTTAGGAATTTTAACAGTGAACATGCTAACTGAGGTATGCAGAATCTAAGATCTAGCTTTTCAGTTTGCTGCAGTTTCTCGGAGCGTTACATAGTGTGACCTTGAAATGAATTTCCTGGGATGTTGACTTCTCTGAATATTGTGTCATAGTGTTAACACACATCTGAGTCCTGTGAAAACTTCCTTCATTACATGAATATATTTTACATGATTAGATCTAATTTTGACTTCCTCAGCATTTGTTTGACATACTGTGAATTTTTTCCCTTTAATAAGATGCATGGGCAGAGCCAAGGTGCGGTTCTTCCTTCTTGGCCACCTCACACTGAGCCGCCCTTTTAACCCTCTGGGTCCAGGGTATAATTGGCCGTTTTTGACTACTTTTGATTTTACCTCTATATTTCACCTTTAAAATATGTTTGTTGATCTAAATTCAGACAAAAAATTCAAAATTCTAGTAGAAAAAAAGTTATATTTTTTACTGTAAAACCCACAAACATGTTTAACGAATAATTTTCATAACTTGAAATGCAAATAGAAATTGTACATTTCTAAAAATTAGGCACAAGTTTTGCAAACAAAGTTATATGGTACTATTTATCTAAAAATGCAGCCAAGGCCTCAGGCGTTTTTTATATAACCATTTAAATCTATTTACAGAACAATCAGGTGTTCTGCATCAAATAAGAAGGCACACAAATTATTTGTGCCAGTCCAAAAAATGTAGTTTGTGTTCAGTATAAGACAGAGGAGAACACCACAGGCCTAAACCTGCAGGTCTCACTGCAGGAGGTGCATCAGTCCAGTTTTCCGTGTGGCGGCTTTTTTTTTGGAGAAACTATGAAATTCAGCAGTATAACTGACACACAATACAAAACAATAACTACACAACACACTAACTACAGCCTCCAAACACGCTAAACGTCACTAATGTCTCACATATGAAAACTCGCTCTCTCTCTGTCTTTCGCTCGCCCGCTTTCCGTCGCGGGTGTCACTCCTAAAAACTTCCCCTTCTCCCTAAACAACCAAATGTCACATGTTACCATATAATTTTTTTTGATTGGCTGACATGGTAAACTCTAACACCAATAGGGAAGGGGTGTTTTTTATTTTTATTTTTTTTTCACTCGCAAGCGGAGAGTGTTTGCTAGGATGTCTGTAGAAAACGCAGTTTTTACCGTTCTTCCCGCTGTAAACGCCACTGTTTTGTTCAGAAAAAAACATCACGTGTATTTTTTATCATAACTCTGGTTGTACGTGGCCCATCGACGCAATTCAAAAACTGGTTTGAATTCCGCACTTACGACCCAAGTTGAAATGGAGACTCTGACTCGCTACATCTTGTAGCTGTGTCGTCTTAAATTGGTGGTGTGATTTTGGTTTAACCCTCTGGTATTATTAATTATTAATTATCTGAATGGTAATTATCTGACGAGATTTATCAATAATAGCAAAAGATTAACTTTAAATAATGGTGAGCTAAATTTTTAAAAAAGCTTATTCTATGTTTTTCCTCATGGTGTAGATTCACATGGCAGTCATACCTGAATAAGTAAACGCTGAGATTGAATTATTAAAAAAAAGACAGTTTGGCCACAGAGAAGAAAAACATGTAGGTAACAGTGTCTGCCTGGCCACCCCTGTAAAATTTTCTTGTGCCGCCACTGATAAGATATATTCCCGTATTGATGCAACCCCAGACAGTTCTCAGATTCACAAGCGCAACAATGATCTTTCTGCGAAGTGGGAGGAGCCACAGTGTTGACAAATACTTTTAAATCTTTTTCCCCATTTGGAATTGAACTTTTATAACCACAGTATTGCAGAACACCAACTCACTGGACAAACTGCCTCTTGTGCAAGAATGGAAAATTTTCAGGACCCAAACTGGAACTGCCAGGTTCTGTTCCAGAAGGAGGAAAAGCTCGTTCAAAACACACCTGACTTCGGTAACTATGCTAATAACTAAGACACAGTTTCACACCTTGGCTCAGGCGATTAGAGGATCATCAGGGGTCCTTTTGTCCCTCTGTGGGGGGTTACTCCCACTAGGTTTATATCTGGGACTCTCCACCATTTGACCTTAGAACTGAAGAAGCTTCTCGGATGAGAGGTGAAACGTCTTCAAGCAACTTCAAGAAGTCCAGACGCTTTTCTTTGCAAGCTCCTTTGACTACGATGACCTGGATGACTGAGAACCTTCACAGACATAAGACACAGCTTTGTAACAGCGACAACAACAAATTGGAGGAAAAAAAGCCAGCATCAGACAATATCTTTTCTCAGAAAGGCTATGTGAGAGACTTCTCTAGAGTTACCTTAAGCTAGAGGAACAGGCTAGCCCGGACATATCTGTGTTGCATAGGAAGAGCAACAGAAGGGGTTGACCTCAGTAAGCCATTGTTCTTTTAGACCAATTTAACCCTATTACTTGATCCTACTGCTAAAATTAACTCACCGCCACAATCTCACTACCATAATTACATGCAGGCGAAAGAAAGGGGTAGACCACATTTAATCAACATTTAACCCTATGTGGGCTACTTTTAGATTTTATCCCAGATGACACAAGTTTGGGCAGTTTTTGGCACTTATAGCTCAGTTGTGGATGTGGCAAGCACTGTTTGGGCAAAATGGGGCACAGATGTGGTGAGGTGGGCTGCCATAGGTAATGGCAAGTATAAAAGACTGGATGTGGCTCAAAAGTCCCAAGGTAAATTGACACAGGTAACAGAAAGTGTTGGTAGGTTAGAATTCAAGGAAGAAATTTCAGAAAACATGACATCTGGCCCAGATATTTACCTACAGCTGAGCTGAGGTGCCTCACACAAAGTCTTTGCTGTTGGTCAAGGTCAAACATGATAAACAGCACACTGAAACTGTTCACTACATTTGGGCCAAACCGTTAATGCTATCTGAAGTACATATATAGAATCAGCCCGCGTAGGCAGCTGGATATGCGGACAGATGAAAGACTGTGATGGCGTTGCTGCAAGCATCATCACCATTGTATCAACTCTTGTTAGACATTAGCACAAGTGATATGTATTTATTTAAAATTGCATTATTATTTGCCATAAATGGAGCTTCAGAAGAGCTACAGACTCCATTTATAGGCCTTGTTTTGACATAAAGTGACATGATCCCATAACATCCCATCTTTGGAATTATGTCTTCATCCTGTAGCCTCAGCCTTTCTATCCCCCACCTCTGTCTCCGAGTCCAACACCCATCAGTCTATTAAAACCTATTCTGGACTCGCGCCACAGGCGAACCATTTAAGCTGAGGCTAAGGAGAATTATTGTTGTGTAAAATCCCGAAGCCTTTTTAGAAGATCAAAGTTCCTCAACATAAATCATGCTTCCCTGTAAATCCACCAGCGCACTCACTCTTTTTCTCTCTACAGCACACACCCTCACGAACACACACGAGGTGCACGCACATACTGTACTTACACAATGCCAGACAGATCAAACAAAGGTGTACACAAATATCCCTCTAGCTGTGCTTGGGGAAAAAAAGACAGGCCTTAAGCTTTTTATTTAATATGTCTATGAAGTCGAGAATTTAGTGTATCAGAAAAGCACAAAAAATGCCACGAGGTGATCTCTTTTCATCATTTGTGCTTTACATATTATGCAACCTTTCGCTTTGCTCCTTGTAATACCAATCCCATCAACTTTGCTTCCAATCTCTTGTGCTTTTTCATTTCTCTACATCCATACTGCCTGCGCCTCCACTTTGCCTCTTTTTCTCTTCCTTTATTGTTTTGTGGTTTCTTGACATCACCTCCATCTCCGAGGACATCATCTGTATCTGTGTAAGAGGGATGGAAGTGGATTGGCTGAAAGAAAGTGATTTTGAAAAGAGATTTAGTGCCTGTTTGACCCTAAGGGGAAAGGATGGAAGCATTACGCCCTGTGCAGGTGTATGAATGATTTCTCAGGCTCACCCTTCTTTATACTGACTGCTGGATAAAAGACTAGCAGGATTTACCTCTTCATCAGACGAGGATTTTAACATTGCAGGGTAAATGTTCTAAACAATGAGGAGCCATTGAGGCTCTCCACCGTCTTATTCTCGGCCTTTCTTTCTGCTGGATCACAGTCATCCCTCAGGCCAACCCATTATTGGAGGCAGAGCTTTCCGGAGTAAATCATCTGGTTAATTCCTCGCCTTAGTTTCTCACCGCACGTATTTGTTATCATCGTCACTTTGAAGGCGTTGCTCTCTTTGATGAAGCAACCAGGCCGACTTGTCGTGCCAATTGCAGTAAATCTGACAACAATAAATTACAGTTTCTTATGATCAGTTAAATGGAGAAGATGCTACAAAACATCTTCCCCATTTTTAATAGAAATAATTGACTTGTAACAGGTAAATTATAGGGGCAGTTCACATGCTGTCACAGCTGTCATCGCCTGTTTGCAGTTGTTTGGCAGTTTTCACAGTAGCTTCTTTTGTGCTTTTGTCATGAATCACTTGAGCACCATCTTTTAGTAAGTCACTAAATCTTTTATTTAGACATATATTAATCTTACTTTTGTTAACATGAAAGAAAACTGCCAGTGGGCTGGAAAAAAAGACTGAAAGGTGGTTTAATCAGCTGAGGCCAAACTGAAACGAGACGTCGTTACTGCTCGTACATGTGAAGTTTGTGTTTGAGTCGTCAAAAGGAGAAAATTCTGACATAATTTAAATGTCTAGCAACCCTCATTTCATCATCTTTTGCTTCCAAGGAGCCAAACTTTGTTGTAATTTTCTAATGGCCTTGAGCAGGAGTTCCCCGGGCTTTATGTAGAGCTTTCACTATTTTTCTTTGGACATTTGCTGCTTTTTCACTTATTTTCAGTCCAGTTGTTGCGCCGGACAGTTTTTAGAGTTTTTTTGTTTGCAAACCCATTTAACTCAGAGCTGTGAATCATTCATGCATAAAAAAGACACCTAACTCAAGGGATGAAGCAGTGTTGTGTTTACAAATTACAAACTTAGACGAGAATCATTTTTAAAATGTATCTTTAGTTATTTTGTTACTAGCAGCCTATCACAAAAGTAGTTTCGTTGAATTTATGAAAAATTCCAAAGATAACACAGTTTGATGGTATTAAAATAAGATTTTTTACAACAACAAGGCAGATTCTACGTAAAATATCTCAGCATGTTGAGTTTGTCCTTGATCTGAGGTAGCTGGACAACAGAAGAAGTGGCAGGCCTGCAAACAGCGTCTGGAAGTCATGTCCTTAAGAAATACTGTGGAGGGGAATCCAACAAAGACCTGATAAGACTTGACAGATACGGGCACAGTCAGTCTATCTGGGGCTGGATTTCAGCCAGTGCTGTTGAGGAGCTTGTCAAAATGGATGGAATAAATCAGTACCATCTGATTTGAGTCCACCATGCAATACCATCTGGAAAGTGTCTGACTGGCTTCATTTTTCAGCATGACAATGATCACAAACACACTGCCAATGCAGTAAAAGCATACCTGGATAGAAAAAAACACAGAGGAACAAACCAGTCATGGACTGGCCTAGGGCTGTGCCATGTGACCAAAATCTCATATCCCGATATAAGACATTTATCGTCCCGACGACGATATATATATCACAAGAATTTTACATTTTCTGTAAATTCTGTGAATCTTGGGCAACTGAACTTGCGTGAAGTGTTTTCAGCTGGGCGTCATGTACCTGGAGTCGAGTGTTACATAGTAGAAATGGCCGCAATTTTCTTTGTGAGTATTCATTACACGGCGTGCTGCTGGGAAAAGCCTGTTCTAAGGTTTATTTTTTAGCACCTGACGACTCTTTGTAGCTTCTCGTCTGTAAACACGCTGCGTGCTCTTTCACGTGATTCAGTTTATTTTGAAAAATCTCAACAGCATCCTCAGCCTTATTGTGAAAGGTTTATGTGGAAAATAGACAAGCGGACGACGGAGCCACGTGATGGTTTTATCGTCGTTGTTGCTAACGTCAACGCATAAAAACAGTCGCTTGTCCGTCCGTAGTGTAGTTATGTTAAATATAAGAGGAAGAGAGGACTTTAAGAAATTCTACAGTGAAACATCAAAACGATGAAAAATATTGCCGTAAACTTTTTTTTTTTTTGCAGCACCACGAAACAAAGGATAGTGTAAAATGTAACGATAGACGTTTTCATATCATCATCCGATATATATCGTTTTATCAAACAGCCGTAGACTGGCCTCCCCAGAGCCCAGGCCTCAACATTACTGAAGCAGTGTGGGATCATCTTGACAGAGAAAAGAACAAAACACAGAAACATCCAAAGAACTTTGAAAGCCTTCGAAGACAAGGTGGTCATACCAAATGTTGACTTTCAAGCTCGTTAGAACTCCTATTTATC
The DNA here is from genome assembly GCF_000239375.1 of Pundamilia nyererei. Lineage (NCBI taxonomy): Eukaryota > Metazoa > Chordata > Actinopteri > Cichliformes > Cichlidae > Pundamilia > Pundamilia nyererei. The sequence continues at coordinate 1,032,292 of NW_005187573.1, read as the reverse complement.
ATTTTCCTAACAATTATTACGACTTTTCCATTGGACTGTGTATTTGAAGGGGTAAAGACAATGAAGCAGGAATAAATGTAGAAGACTAGAAGACCGAACATCAGATAAACACATGTAAGTGTTTCTTCTTCTTTCTATATAAAAAAACACATAAGAAATATTATTCGGATTTATCAGCATCTGTGAAGGGGAGCATCCTCCGTCCTTCTGTGTGATCTGCCACGGCGTGCGTTGGCTGGCAGATTGTATCAGCAAACACGGCAGCTGTACGTACACTGCATGCTGCGAGACAAAATAAGAAGAAGAGGGTTTAGTGATAAAACTGTGAAGGATTATCTGTCATTTGGCAGGCCCGTGGTGATTTGCTATCAAAACGGATTTCGCAGGGTTAAAAAAAATGCAATGACAGGAATGGAAAGATGGTGGAAAAAGGATGGAGGAGAGAAAAAGAAGGAGTGGAGGGCGTGGGTGCTGAAGATAGAAGAAAGGGGTGGGGGGATGGGGGAGACTTGTCATGCAGGGAGGATTTTGTTTTCTGTTTAATTTCTTGCCCCATTCCCTCCCTTGTAGACACCCCTTCCATCCAATGAGCTGAGTGTCAGTCACAGTTTGAACTTGCCAAGCAAACACAGCAGAATGATTGGAGCTGTCAGTCAAAGCAATGTGCCGTTTGTCACTGGAGCAACTGGGAGGAAGACAGAGGTAGGAGCAAAGAAGAGGAAGTCGTAACCATAGGGAATACTTTTGATATTCAACTTTCGCATCTAAAATTGCCAACAATAACTTTGAAGGCGGCAAAATAGATGCGCGGCTGCACATGCCTTCCCGATACCGAAGCATCACACGTATGATGTAAAGAGCTGCAGCTCGGCTTTAGCCTGTGTTTCTCTGCCTCTGAGGAATATGGGCAGAAGAAAAAAATGCCCTTGATGTTGACTTTCTGTAAGCAGTAAGCATGCACAGTTTGTTTTCTGTCAATGTTTTGATGCGTGCAAGAAAATCGTGAACCTTTTGGAACAACTGAACCCCCACTATAAACAACCAAAAGAGTGTGTTGACAGTGGTACAATTTCTTTTTGGATAACAAGGTTGAAATAGAAATGTGGGCACCAATATGCTTTAAAAATAAATAAAATACAACAAACCCAAATAAAACAGATTTATACACCACTTTATATTTAATGATGAGTTATTATTATTAATCTGCAAGTCTCTTCCACAACATCTTTTGTCTTGTCTGGCTCCCCTCACCCCCAACCGTTGCAGCAGACAGCTTCTCCTCCATGAGTCTGGTTTTGTAGGAGGGTTTTTCCTATTAAAAGGGAGTTTTTCTTTCCCACTGTCGCCAAGTGCTTGGCCATGGGGGTGGGGGTGGGGGGTGGGGGTGTCTGATTTTTTGTCTGTATTCTTGGAAGGGCTTTATCTTACAACATAAAGCACCTTGAGTCAACTGTTGTTGTGATTTGGTGCCGTATAAATAAAATTGAATTGAACTGAAATCTTCCTAGTAGCATGTGACCAGCTCTCTCCAACCCTTTCCCAGCACACCCACTCCAGCCAGACGCCTCTATTGTAAACTTGTCACCCTCCTGACAAGCTAATATCCTTTTTCCTTTGAGGAGAGTGGACGTCCCTTTATGTTTCAAAAGGAGGTGTGAGATGAGGCACCTTTGTTCATCAAGCATCCCTTAAGCCATGATGCTCAGCACCAAAGGTTTCTGAGCGCCGAGCTTGATTTTATGGAACTCAGCATGCTGCCTATTTAACAAGACTGTCAGAGGGGGTCAAGACTGTGAGTCAGGAGTCTTCCCCTCATAAACCATGAGAAGGAGGGAGCTAATGTTGATTAGCAATGTATCCACACTGAAGTGGCTCAATGTGCAGATGACATTTATGCATAGAAACTGCCCCATATGTCCACTATCAACACCAAAACTAAAGTAGACATAATCATAACTTGAAAACGAGGGAGCTGTGACCAAACAGTTTCAGGCATGTCACTGTACAAAATTAAAGTGCGTGGGTTAGATTCACTAAACGGGACAATGTAAAGTTTTTTTCTAGGCAAGGCAAGTTTATTTATATAGCACAATTCAACAACAAGGTGATTCAAAGTGCTTTACAGAGACATTAAAAAACAAAAACAATAAAAAGCATGATTTAAAATTGATTAAAAAAACAGTAGATAAAATCAGTAGTTAAAATATAAGTTTTGAAATTTAAGCTTAAAAGTTTGGATTTGGTTCTTTATTCAAATGCAGCTGAGAATAGGTGAGTCTTCAACCTGGATTTAAATAAACTGAGTGTTTCAGCTGATCTGAGGCTTTCTGGGAGTTTGTTCCAGATATAAAAGCTGAATGCAGCTTCTCCGTGTCTGGTTCTGACTCTGTGAACTGATAAAAGACCGGATCCAGATGACCTGAGGGATCTGGAAGGTTCATACTGGGTGAATGCAAAGCTAGTGCTGTTCATCAAAAGACGCGAGACAGGTCTCGCCTGTCACACGTTATTTTGATTGTGGATCGCATCTAAACAAGGTAAAGTATGAGTGCAATACCCATATATCGGTCATAAGTGTGGTTAGTTTTACGGGTGATTTGCAAAACTTGCATTACATTTTGGCACGATTAGCAGTAAATTGTGTGTCAGTTTACATGCTTGATTCAAATATGCTCCTCCCTATATTTTGTACCTTGAGAAAGGATTTCTAAAAATACATATGCAACAGGATCAGTTACCTCCTACAAACAAAGAGGTTACTGTGCTCTCTTTGTAAATACCAATAGCAATAATTTTCTTTGCCAAAACCCAGTTTGTGCAGGCGCAACGCCTCAACCACTGATGCACGCTCTGTTCTGTGAACTGGCAATGTTGCTCTCCTTATCTTTTGGCCTGCCATTAGGGATGTTCCAGGTGGCAAATGTTTTAGTCGACTCAATGAGGGAGAAAAATGTCTAATCTAATTAAATATTACAAATAATAGCCAAAGATAACATTGGAAATACTAATAAATTGCAACTGAAACGAGTGCCGCATTGTGCGGTGCATTATGAATCATGCATGTTGTTTGAAAATGTATGATAACCAGTTCAATAACAGTTTAAATCTAAAATAACAAAACAGTAAATCCATCCATGTTCTTCCGCTTATCTGAAGTCAGGTCAAGGGGGCAGCAGCTGAAGCAGGAAAGCCAAGATCTACCTCTCGTTACCTCCTCCATCTTATCCAGAGAAACATGAAGGCATTCCCAGGTCAGCCAAGAGACGTAGTCTCTCCAGCATGTCCTGGGTCTCCTCCGGGACCTTCTCCCAATAGCACATGGCTGGCCGAAGCACCTTACCCTCAGCTGGCTCCATTCGATTTGGAGGAGTTTTACTCTGAGCTCCTCCCAATTGGCTGAACTCATCACCCTATCACTACGAGAGAACCCATCCATCTGTTGGAGGAAGTTCATGTCCACCGCTTGTGTCTGCGATCTCATTGAAATAGTTTCAACAAAAAGATCAGGCCTAGATTCAGAGATTTATGGAGTTTCTCAACAATGATGCTCCACCCGGTGACATGTGGAACATCATTGTCAGCTTGGTAATTGTCACCTTGCCATATTTAGGACACTATAATTTACTGGAGTTGGGAATTAAATGTTAACAGTTAGATTAACCGATTAGTACTAATGACGATTAGTCGTGTAGTCAGCTAGTTGGGCACATCCCTACTCACCACGCTTGCACATGGAAGGGTGGGGAGGTTTCAGCACACAGTCAAATATAAATTATTGCAGATGGAATAACAATCCTATTTTGAGTTAAGTGCTCCTGACAGAAAGTCTTTTTTGGGGGGTAATCCAATCCTAAAACAATGCACACTGGCTTTTAAATATATATGCATGCTTCTTGCTATGACAGGAATTTCCCGGTTCATATACCAAAGTCATCTGCAGTGAAAATGGTGTGCATACTTTTCTCTCTTACAGGATGACCAATGTGCTAATTCGCTGGTTTCAGTGACATGAGTGTGAAGGTTGCACTTTGTGACATGTGCTCTAACGTGTCTGACAGTCAACCAGTAACCTGAGAGTAGTTAAATAACTCATGATCAGAGCACATCCAGTTCATGCAAAGAAAGGCCAGACCCCCAACTCAACGTCATGAATCCATTTCCTCGTGAAGATTATTTTTAATTTTTTAATTCAGGATTGTGTAGCAGGTGTTGTACATCTGTGATAGTGTGTTTCCATGTCAGGAAAGCAGTTGTTTATGTTCTCAGACAGGTTCAATTTGACTGATGTATCAGTTCAAACGTGGAGTCTTCACCTCTTAATGGGTATTATTTACAAGCTGCAGTCATATCACTCTTTGATGCTCCTTTAACTGTCTAAAAGAAAGACGTGTCACTGAGAATCATATTGAAATACAACCCAAGTCGGAGTACAGGCAAGAGAACAAAGGTTAAGCCAGCTGTAAAGCATATGTTTCTGAATGAGGAATTTTAACTGGTTTTATTTATCTTGTGTGTGTGTGCGTGTAACGCCAATTTCCTACTTTATTAAACACAATAAGACTGAGCAGGCATTGTTACAAGGCAGTCAAAGGAAAAGGTCAGGATCACAAGTGACAGCTAAACCATGGGCGCTGGATTTAACCCTAGCCAAAAGGCCTCCCAGATTACAGAGGACTGTTAATAGCACAGTCCACAACATGTCTTCTATCCTGTTTTCCTTCTCTCACTCCAACCGGTCGCAGCAGATGGCCCCGCCCCTCCCTGAGCCTGGTTCTGCCGGAGGTTTCTTCCTGTTAAAAGGGAGTTTTTCCTTCCCACTGTCGCCAAAGTGCTTGCTCACAGGGGGTCATATGATTGTTGGTTTTTTCTCTGTATCTATGAAGCACCTTGAGGAGACTTTTGTTGTGATTTGGCGCTATATAAATAAAATTGAACTGAATTGAATTGAATTAATAGCGTTAGCAAGGGCCTAGGACGAAGAGCTAAAATGTGGCTTTTAGTAGCTTGAAATACAAAATTTGGGATCAAGTATCAAAAGCAGGTTCACAGGCTGTCACAGTGGAACATAAATGACTATCGGCCATGAGCATCCCCTGCCAGTATGAATGCGGTTGAAGCCTACCTGAAAGATTTTTGACTTTTGACAAAACATCAGAATAATTCCTCAGATTTCTGCCTTTACAAGAACAGATTAAGCTTTGAGCTGCCCCGACTTCACAAAAATAAAGATAGAGAAGACAGGGGAAGATGATGGGTGGGGGGTAGAAAAGGTGTAATTAATGTTTCACAAACTCAGTGCCTTCCCTTAAGGCAAACCCTCTTGTCATCAGTTCTCTCTTTCACAAAATTAAATGATACTCCTGTTGTCTTTCTCTTTGCTCCTGCCCTTCTGTCACTCGAGTGTCTTTGTAGGAACTTTGAGGAATTAGGATTGTGAGGGCTGGCTGCTGGTTATGGCTGCGGGCAGGGCTCCTCAGGTTTCACTCAGGGCCGCATGTCTCCCCGAGGCGACAGGAAGATGTCAGCGTCTGTCAACCTCTGTCTGTCATCTAAGCCCCGTCAGCAGCGACTATCGGCGCTCCATCACGGCTCTGTCGCTCCAAGTTTCCTCACGGCTTATGATCTGAGACACCCAGGCGGCGCAACTGGCTTTGCGGCACCAAGCTCGCCACCTCATTCTTCCTCAGCCCCATTTTTCCTTCGCTGCTGATACTTAACGTGACACAACAAACACAAGGTCAAGGTGTCTGTCATGTTTCGCAGTGTGAGTGTAAATGCATTGCAGTTGTTGCCGGTGCATGAAAGCCGGGCGTGTCACCTTGCCTGTGTGCGAGTGCGCGAGCGCGAGTCAGGTTGTTTTGAGTGACAGTGTGAGTGAGGTGCAGCCAGGCGGCGGCTCTTTGTAAGAGTGCACCTTCCTCCTCTTCCCATAAGTCCCTCCCGGCAACAAACTGTCACGGCTGACAGCCCTCACAAAAGAAGGAAAGGAAAGGGAGGCAGGGGGTACGGGGATTAAAAAAAAAAGTTTAAGAGATGAAATTAAAGCAAAGAAGGGAACCTGACAGCACCTTGAGAAGAGGCATTGTCTGTGAGGGGAAATATATCTGTGTGAGCAGGCTTTGATCAGTGGAGGATGAGAGCAGGGAGAGCTTGTAAAGCTGGATACCGAAGCCCACTGAAAAGAGTGGCGAGAAGAAGATGAAAATCAGCCTCACGGTTACTTCAGCTGCGACTCAGAGCAGAAGCACTTTTCTCACTAACAAGAACATCACAGACTTGGTTCTCTCTCGGCCCGTCCTGGTTCCCTTTTCTCCATTGGGTTCCCTTCCTCCAGTTGTCTGAGACGCTGGAAAATACACCGAGTTGAAGAGACAAAATTTAGCAAACCTTTGGTAAGAAGTGTTTTCCCAAGAACAAAACAACTGTTTGAAGGGTGGCGCAGGAGGAGGAGGAGGAGATGAGGTGAAAGAGAGGAAGTTTTAAAGCTTTGAAACACATGAAGGAGAACACAGAGAATGAGGAGCCGGAGGGAGGAACGGGGAAGAGGAGGTGGTGGTGGAAGGAAATAATCACCTTTATTTTGTGATTCATTGTCGGGGGTGGCGGGGGGTGTAGCGGCTCGGCTTTCTCATATGACGAGGGAGAAGGGGGGAAGTGGCAAGGAGCGCTGCTCCAGTGCCCTCTCAATGCTATAGAAGCACTTTGATAGACAAAGCAGCGTGCTGAGGGGGAACCTCCTGCTGGCATGATCTGAGGAGGCTGTTTAAAGAAGAGCTTGTCTGATCTAAAGCTCTGCTCACCCTCTTGTATGGAAAACACTTGGCCTTTGATGTCTCTCTCCCTTTCTCTCTCTATAAATTCCTTTTCAGTCTTTCCAAAATTAATGCATGTGTTGTTTTTATTTTTTTAAACATGCGCAGACCTGTTCAATCACGACCAGTAGAGAAGAGTGTGTAGTAGTTTGTGTGACATTCAACTTCATGTGACTATTTTTGGCAGGATGGCCACAGAGGTGGGCAGCTCCACTCGGCGGGACTGGAAATGAGCTGCTAGCTGCCATGCACGCTTGTAAGATGTGTGTCAAAGCCTCCGTGTGAGACACTTTAGTCTGACAGACTAGCAATGTTTCGCTCAGGGCAAGCTTCATTCTTACAAGAACTAGTCTGTCACTTCACTCCATGCATCGATTTATTTATTGCTGATATTGGTCCTGGTTTTTTTAGATTTCTGAGCTGGAAGTGACTCAAGCCTTGATGATCTTGTTATGGATATAACATGACATGACAACCGAGTTGCCATTCCACCTTGATTGTACTTTTTCTGCATCTGCAAGTCCACTTGTGTCTAAGTCACGTAAATTTCGTCATCAGAAAGTGAGCACAGGGGTGTGTGCATACGGCCACGTGGGCTCGTCCGAAAATTTACATTACAATGCATCAAGTACACATACTCCCCAGGTGGCAGACTTCAAAGTAGTTCAATAGGAATGACTACTCGTCTGTCAGGTCTCCAGCTGTCTGTGTCCACAATGAAGTATAAAGGCCCCATTACCACAGTCCAGTTACCAGCACTGGGGGCATGGGTACTCACTGCAGTATTCTCCTGAACATTGGTGTCGCCACTCAGACAAAACATCTGCATCAGTGCTGGTTTAAGAGTAGACTAAATTGAAACCGGAAGCAAAAAAAACTTGCAAGTTTTCTCCTGACAGTCTCATCTTTTCTAGCCGTTCCAACATCTCCCTGTGTATAATCTGGGAATTGCTGAGCTTCTGTACTGATATGTCTTTGGATTGCACACAAGCACAAGGTTAGCAGGATTAGCAAAGACCAGCTTGCACCTGTGGATGTGACGTTGTGTTTGGTGTTAAGGAGACAGTGGTGAGTATAACGGGCCCATAAACGTGCCAGCATACCCTCCGCATTGGTCACTTTGCGAGCTGCCGCAAATTCATCGCACAGTCATTTTTTTATATGCACTGTTAGGGAACAGGAAGTCACCTTAGTACTTTAACGAGCAGTAAACTGAGACAATACTGCAATATCAGCTTTGATATAGGAAGGGCAAAACGTTTTTCACCGTTTAGAAATAAAAACATTAACTTTAAAATCTAAAAAGCAGTAATATATCCGCTGTCTCAACTTCTACTGAAAACTGACACAATCAAATTGTTGTATTTGAATGTGTTTTTTAAATGAACTCGGAAAAATCCCCGTAATAAAAAACACTTGTGTATGTGTGGATGTACCCTAAAGTCATTACTGGCTCATGTGACTTTTTGGGGATTTTTCAGCTCACTGCTTAGCACCATTTATGCAGGCAGGAAATTATTGAATTGATGATAAAATTCAAATTTTACATGAAGAATTTATTAAGAGTCAAGAGTCGCTTTACTCTTTTACTCCTTTGGTCAGCTGATACATGATTTTTAGGGTTGCACTAACTTTTGCAGTCTCAAGTCCAGGATCCACTACCAGTAGGGTGCATGGCATCGCTCTGGAAAACAGGCAAGCCACAGAGTCTGAAGATACTAAATACTTGTAACTACTGTAAAGTCATTTTATCCCAGGAATGAATGTATCGTGTTGTTTTCTACCGAAGACAGAAGCCAGTGTTAGTGTTTTTTTGGTCAAGTGTAAAGAAAAAAAGGCTTTCTTTTCTCTGTGGTTGACACAAATCACTATCTGCTCTGCATTATTTAGTTTGAACCTTAGGAGATGTAATATATCCTACGCTGAGTTTAAGGATAAGTGCACTGCATTTCTTTAAAATTCACCCACTGAAGATCAAATGTCTGTGTGTGAGTGTGGAGGGGAAACACTGACTGAGTCAAACGGGGCTTGCTTGTCAACAGGCGGTCTAATTTAATATGACACATTGAGCCTGCCAGTGCCAATAACTCTGCACAAGCAGCACATGTGTGCATATTTATTAGAGTCCATAACTTTTGCTCCCTTGTACAATATTAAACCTCTACTCGTGCCAGGAACTGCTGAGTGTGTTCAGAAACCAGAGAACATGTTTTTTCAGTCGTTCCTCAGATACTGGAGTTTATATACATTTGTGAATGGCACTGTTTATGCACTTGTCTTTGTTTTCAATTATAAATCTTGTTCCATGTGTGTTGCTCATGCATGTTCATGTTTGACAGTGATGAACCGAGAGAGACAGATACAGTGGGAAAGCTTTTTCCAACAACAACTTGGAAATTCTTTCAGGCTCTAATTCCCAACAAGTGCAATCAGATGGTAAATTTACTACATGTTAGCCATAGCACCGGGCCATTAAATGATCTCTGCTATTTTGAAAGGAGGGTGGTAGTAGTGATCACTCATTACATCTCATTCACACATTAAGCGTGCCACTAGTAACTAACAATGGAATAACTGTATGTAATTGCAATTTTATGTTTTCACCACAGGAACCTTCCCCAGGCATTAACAACCCTTTGATGAATTTAGTTCCCCTCCTTGCTTTTGCATGCTCAAAGCATACTCTATACTTCTGCCGGTCCAGAAACTTCTTAAATGAGGCTTGAACCACTTAATGTTGTGTACTAGTGCTCCTGCTCCATTATTACCTATCCTGCCCCTCCCTGAGCCTGGTTCTGCCAGAGGTTTCTTCCTGTATATAAAATAAAACTGAATTCAAGTGAATTTCTAAGCCCCAATAAAGGCAAACATTTTGTTTTCCCTGTAGTTTATGGGCTACTTTAGCATGGAGATTATCATAAAATGATGTGTTCAGTTGCTGTTAGCTAATACCAAAGAGGACAACATTCAAAATGAATTTAAAGCCACTGCAGTTATGGTACATCTTCAGACTAACTTGACTTGCTGTGGAAATTCAAATCACAACCCAAGAAAGCTCCATCAGTACCTAAGCACTAGCTAGTTGTAACCAAGCTCAACACACTCTGATTAAGAGTCAAGGAAAAGTGTGGAACCCCTCACTCATAAATGCTTTGCAAGACTTTAGTGTCACCAAAGAAATGGTGTCACCCACTCAACTCCACTTCTTTCTGTAGCTCATCCGAACGCAGCAGTCACAACTTAACCATCTAAGCGTTCACTGTCTGTAGATTCAAAATGCAAACTAAAAATTGCAAACATCATAATGTAAGAGCAGGCATCCAGCTGTTTCATATGGGACAGACTCTTAAAAGCCAAAATCAGTGCATTATGAACAAATTTAACAAGCAACATGCCATCTTTCACATAAAAAAACAAAAGACAGAAAGAAACAGAAAAATAAAACGAGTACGTGTCAGAGGTCTGCTTTTCAAACTAATGGTGCACATTATTGAAACAACAGATCACTCTGTTCTAGGATTGATTTATACTGCCGGTTATTTCACTTTAATCTATGGGCATTATCTGCACAGGATTTATGAACCATTAGCTGTATGATACGCTGGAATGTAAATGAGGCATAGTAAATCAAGTCAGATGGAACACTCAGAGCATGACAAGTTGCTTGCATTTATATGGATGCCTTGGTAACTGCATTTGGATAATCAGGTCCTTGTGCTGTATCATTTGTCCTTTGTAATTTTGGCCAGCACCGTACTGGAAATAACCATGAATAACGCTGACGACCAATGGATGTGAAGCCCTTGAAAGGACTGCTTTTGGATTAACAACAGAGTGACAGAAGTGTTCAAAGTGCCTCACAAAAGCACAAAGCCTGGAGCATTGAAAATGAAACATGTTTTTTTCCCTATAATTGTGCAGAACCTGTTCAGAGAAAGTTTTGTAGCTACAATTTACAGATGTCCTCTAAACACATCAAACAGTTACTGATTTGCAAAGAGGACAGCTATTAGGATACACTCACTCAGTGATTGAGCCCGTCCAGAACATGCTCGTGTAGAACGGGCAGATTGTGGCTGCGACTTTCTCGAGATCTGCTCATCCAAACAATATGACTGACACACATAATTTGTCACAAGAATAGGGAAAAAAATGGTGATTTCATAAGGAATGTTGCAGCAGCAACTAGTGTCACCACACATCTGTGCTCAAACCTGCTCATACCTGGGGTCAGGCAGCACTCACTCCAGGACAAAACCAGTAACAGAAAATTGCTTTTAGCTAGAACTGCTCATTCAAGTACACTGCACTTATTCTGATACCCAACAGCACACTTTCCAAGTTTAAAGTTGACGTGACAAATAGTTGGAAAAAGAGAATTGGACGTGGACATACAGACATTTTTCAGCTTATTAGTCAATGTTTTATACTGTAAATGGAAGTTCTGCCTGAACCCTACTGCACTGTCTTTACTAATGCTCAGACGTCAAGAGAGACTGAAGTCTATAATAAGTAAGGAACGCGGCATTGCTTTGACACGTTCTGAAAGTGCGCGTGCTTTCAAAACTGCAGGTAGCTACACCTCATCATTTGCTAGTAATTAAGGCTGTACCTGAATCCACATTTTTTCCAGGAGCATTTTTTGGTCTAATTTTTGGCCAACCCTTTGATCATTTGGAGCATCTTTGCATGAAACGGGATCTTCACTCTCCAGCTGCCAGTGGTTGATGTTTTCTGCTGTCAGGAGATGCTTTTTGTTGCTCTGCATCTCATCAGTCTCCTATTACTCTGGATTCTTTTTTCTGTTCTCGCATTTACGTTGACAAGTGTGTTATTTGGAGGCATTTACATATATCATATTTGCTCTGTGATTGATATGTAACAGAGTCGTACCACTGCAGCTTGTTAGCTAAGCTTAAGTAATTGTCTGTGTATTGTGTTGATTTGTGTAAAGGTTTCATAGACAAGGAACCTGCAGAACCGCTTGTTGTATGGCAAATTTCCTTCCATCCATTTCTTCTGCTTACCCTTTCAGGGTCAAGCTGGGCCTAGAGTCCAGCTATCATAGGGCGAAGGACTGCCGGTACACTGGACACTAATCTGTTGTGGGGCTAACAGAGATAAACAAATAAACATTCACACTTACGGCCAATTTAGAATCACCAGTCAACCTAATATTAAAGTACAGGTGAAACAAGCAAACAACACAGAAAGGAACCAGCTGGCCGGTGGAATCGATAGTGCTAACCGCTGCACTATCATGCTGCCAATATGACAAATTTAGAACCATAAAATGTACTCTACATGTTACCATTCTACCCAATGGCAATACAGCATCTCTCAATGCTAGCACGCTGATGCAAATTTGCCACGTTGATCTCCGTATCTCTTACAAACAGCCAATGTTTCATAGCTAACAGTATTAAATTACAGAGAGAGCCAATAAACCTACAGTAATATATTAATGTAAAACCACCATTTTAAAGACTGAGATGACAAATTCTGTTACGCTTCCTCTGATAACATGAATCCAGGGATCTGCAGCTGATCTTATGTAAGCCCATTTACATTTTCACCCAACGACAGCGTGTCAGCAGGAGCAAAATTACAGATGTGGGAAAAAAAGTTTCAAAACTACCTACCAGCTACTTTAAATACGGGATGCTTTCATAGGTTGACCAGGTGATCAGCATGCCTTAAATATAATTATGACATAATGTATAATATGTATAATATTTGTTTTCATTGCACTCTCTTGCAGCTTTAAATAAAATGTATATGTATTAAACTCCAACTCACCTATTCTTCTAAGGAAACAGAGGAAACAGCAGCACAGCACCAATAGCTGTGGTACAGGTGCGATGCGGTCTTGGTGTTGTTTTGTGGCTCTGATAGCGGGCAGTGGTCGGTATGTACAGAGAGAGATGACACTATTACAATGACATACCCAGCTGGTTGGCTCAGGATGCCAGTTTGAGGACCAACTTTCCCCTTCATTCACCCCTTCCCCACCCCTGCTTTTGGATATTATCTTCAGCCATTCCTGTGGAATAATTCTTGGTTGCGGCTAGAAGCTAAAAGGGCTTTGTGACCAAGCCGATGATCTATTGGACAGAGACAGCCGCGGAGATGAAGCAAAATATGAATAAATGGAGGGAGGTAAAGAGAGAGAGAGAGCAAAAGGGAGGACAGTTGTTGCCCAGAGAAAGCTGAGCCTCAACTGCTGTGAAAACAGATTGTCCAGAGTAGAAAGACAGGCGGTATTTTGACTCGATCGCTCAAATGTCCGTTTGTGCGCAGAACACCCAGCTTCTATCAATTCCTCTGAGTCATTCCACTCAATTGGAGGACAACTGGGTTTGACTGAACTTACGCCCTGCTTCCCTTCATCCTATAACCCCTCCTACCCTCTCTTTCCCTCTTGTCAGTCTGTATCTCCTCAAATTATCCCACTCACGGAGTTGAGCGACTACACAGACTTTTCCTGGCCCTCCACCCGTCCCTCCGTCCTGCGGCATTTCGACACGGTCTCTCCGTCAACCAGTGTGACAGATTGGACGATGAGGCACATGACATTAGTTCAAACGGGAGACAAGAATGAGATTAGACATGTGATTCAGTGTGAAGGGGTCAGAGGGAACGATTGCTCCAGCCTCCACAGACACGCACACACGCACATATTCGCTTCATCCACATCCCGACCAATGCTAATTGTAAACATATGATCGACGCTCTTCCGTGCAGTGGAACGGCATCTCCCCTGCTTGTTGTGCGCACCCAGTTCCAGCCTAGTCACTATCAAGCCCCAATCAAAACAGAAATATGAAGAAAAGCCAGGGCCCGCTGCTGCAGTGCGGTGGCTCAAATTGAAAGTGACAGCTTGACACATAATATGGCACCCGTAATGTGATTAGGCCAGCGTGGCACTCTCTTCTTAAACTCCCACATCCCAAAGAGCGAGCCTCACGTCCAACTCCGCCAAACACACTCAGGCTCTTGCCTCTAAAAGGGGGGCAGAGAGGGCCGTCTTGTCTCCCACTTTAGTTTCTCTTGCGATGCTTCATGCTTTGAGACGAATTGAGATGATGCCGCTGTTGAATCATAACCCCCCGGAGGGGAATTGCAAACACATGGGGGGGGGGGGATGGCGCCAGAGAAGCTTTCTGGGTTTAAAGGCATTGATGCCAAGAACAGAGGAGCTGAGTGGGTGAAAGTACACAGCGGTATGGATTAGATCAGCCATTATCAGAAGCAAAGCTGGCCTCGGTCCTTCTGTCAATCCGTGTGATGGAAATAAACGGTGACATGACAATGATATCACCCACACATACTCTTGACAGAGTTGAGAGGTGAAGAAATATCAGTGAAAGTAATGAGAAATCCAGAGGAAGAAGTAATGATTGCGACTGATGCAGTAGGAGGGGAGCTTTGGAAAGGCTGGAAAGGCTTTTAAAGGTTGACCATGTTGCAAAAGACTGTGAGTGAGAGCAAAGTGAAACAGCAGCATGGAGCTAAGCCGGGGCAAAAACGTAAAAATGGACTTCAGAGCTGAGTCCAGCAGGAAATTCAATAAAATACTTCAAAAGGCCATAGCTGACAGTGAAAAATCACAAAATTATAAAATTGAGCAGGAGAAATGAAAAAAGGACTTATTGTATTTGGCAAAGGAGAGAGGGAACAAGAGCCCAGGGCCACATTTCCAAATGAGCCGTCACAGATTGAGAGATCTTGGCTCTGTTCATGGTTAGCATGGAGGGGCGCTGGTACTTGCTTTCTGTAGCCTTTCCCAATGAAGTTTCCCTTTTTCCCTAGGAATTCCCTATCATGTTAGCGATGACAGAATGAGTGATGCAGTGAGGGGCTTAGTGGGGACACAACTTGGGAAATGAATGCATGGCAGACCTTGCAGTTGACAGGCAATTGGGAATCCAAGTGAACTGCATCGCTTTGCCAAGCACAGTAAAATTGAAAGGCCTTAGGTTTCCAAAAATGAGGGTCATTTCTCAACTGTGTTTAAAAATGTGTCAACAACCAGCAAGATGGACTGAACCAGCCAGATTTCTTACCCCTCCAGCCATTTATAACCGACTGCCTCCAACTGAAATGCAAAAATTGTTTTTTTAGGTACGGAGAGCCATGCCAAAACCTGCCTCGTCATAAAAGCAAATGACTGTTCCGCATGAGCCTCCAAACCCCATGCTCGACTCCTTCAAGATGCATTTTCCTATTTCTCTCCAGACTCCCATCTCTCTGACTCTCCTCCCCAGCCTTTTAGTTTAAGAAAAGCCTGTCAGAGGAAATCAAGTCAAGCTGAAGACATAGTTGAGCGCCTGTGACAGGCTAAAAGCCACTCAAATGGGTCTATAATGAGTCTAATAATGGCGTGGGTAAGCATAATTTACCAGGGCTGGGGCCCCAGTGCGGCCGAGGCAGCAGAGGAGAATGATGACTGCAGCGCTGGTTGGCAGGCGATGATGAGCTCTCATTCCCAACGATACGACAAGGCTGGAGCAGAAGGTGGACGAGCTCCAAGCCCACCAGTCCCTCTGCAGGCTGGGCCCTGGGGGCTGAGCCACGGCCAGACCTGCTCATCACAGAGCAGTGGACTGGAAAATCACACATGACTGGTTGCTTCCACAGGGCCTCTGCTGGCTCTACGACGACCCTGTCTCCTTTGAAATAGAGAACTAGGTGACCTCACACTGCCTAGGGAGTACATGTTAACCGTATCTCCCTTTCCCAGTGTGCACAATACGTGTGCGGTGTAACTTTGTGTGTGACGTCTGAGTGTGTGCGCTGTGATGTAGTGGGGGAATTGGTGACAGGCTATATCCACAGGCTAATCACCCACACTCCCCTGGGAGATGGCTCCCTCAGGACAGGATAATCAAAAGTCCCTTGGCAGAAACCAGCAGAATGATGTAAACAAACACACAAAGACACACACACACACCAGGGAAACAGCAGCAGACATGCGTGTCCTTGTTTGTGCTCCTGGCGCTGTCCCTGCTGCAGACAGGGTGGTGGTGAAAGGTGGCTCTGGCCCCTGGTCTTTCCCACGAGGCTTCCATGCAGCCCGACAGCAGTGGGTTGAACTCCATTCTCTGTCAGCTATTTACCCTTCAGGATGAAAGTCACCAACTACTACTTGGTCTTACCTTTTCTGAAAACTTTGATGTGAAAAACATCACAAATGTAGGGAGATGTCAGTTACTTATAACTTTGTGTGAAAGTGCAAGGAGTCATGGTAGCTTCTTGTAAAAATCGAGATGCTGGGATTCTTAATCAACCACCCACTCAACAGCTTTATTGTTACTCGCAGAAATTTTAAGCATTTGTTTTTGAGAAGCATTTATTTTCCATGGGTTGCACTCAGGGTCAGAATTTTTATACTATAAGGCATGATCATTTCCAAAGAAACCTATTCATTTAAATTTGGCTGGTTTCCTCTTCAAGGTTATCTCTTTGGACTGTGGTACAAAGGTTCCAGTATGTGCTATTTTAAAAAAAAAAACCTCTCTGTAAGTCACATTTCGACCTAAGAATTTGGGTGTTTGCGATGCATGCTGGATTTCCAAGCCCTACAGAAGGCTGTGAAACTTTGTGAAAGGATTCCAATATGAGTCCATGAGTGAACGAAGCTCATGATGACAGCGATGCTGAGGTGACTTGTGGAGAATATCCTGAACTTTTCTGTTGTTAGCCTCTGTTAGCAAAATTGTCTTCGAAGTGGATCTAACATTCTTGGACTCCAACATTTGGCATTGTGCAAGGTTTGGCCATAGTTAAGCTGGAGAATACATTTGTTGTTGATATTAGACGCAAAAAACATGCAATAGTCACCAAATCTATCGAGCAATACTGAGATTCTGACTCCAAGTTCATTTAAACAACTGAAATCCACCATCCAAATATACAGGATGTTAGTGGTACACATGTTAAAAAGCTGCTTGATGATTGGACAAGTCATACTACTCCAGGCTATCTGTATAAGTTGCTTCCCATTTTCTAAGCAGAGAATGAATGGCAGCAGATCAGGTGCCTTTGGTAAACGGTAAATGGACTGGTTCTTATATAGCGCTTTTCTACTCATCTGAGCACTCAAAGCGCTTTACACAACTCGTGCATTCACCCATTCACACCAGCACTTTTTTCTAAGTGCTTTATAGCTAACATTCACACTCCGATGGATGCATCGGAGAGCAATTTGGGGTTAGTATCTTGCCCAAGGATATTTGGCATACAGACTAGGGGAAGCCAGAAATCGAACCACCAACCTTCCAATCAGTAGATGACCTGCTCTACCGCCTGAGCTACAGCCACCCCTTTGCTGGATGTAAAGCTTTAGTTTACTGTCCGTTCACACTGAGACCACAGCTAGGTTTGGAAAGAGATTCATTTTAGTGTCAGTTGAGCCAGGATACATTAAGGTGCTGTTTTTAGCTGAAGTGTCTTATTGCTGAGTAAACTGTGCAGTTAGTTGTAGCTTTCTTAGTGAAGGTGAATAAAAACAAGGTTTATATGGTCCAGTTGTTCCAGTCCAGAAGCGATTATTCAAGAATAAAATGATGAAGATCAAACAAAAAAAAAAAAGGCTAGGAGAAACAGTTGGGGGAAATAAATCTAAAATTGTGTTATAGCTTAGAAACCCTGCTTAGGCTGAAGTAGAGCGATAGGCTGAACACCGCTATGCGGATATATGGCCTCAGCATTTGTTTAAAGTACGTGAAACAGCTCCTGTTGGTGTTTTTCCTCTTTATGCCAAGGTAATTAGTCGGGCTGCATGACAGGGGGCTGTGCTAGCCCTGAGGTGTGCGGCAGAACAGCGGTGTGTCTGTTGCAGCTGGAGGAAAGCGTCCACAGCTGGGGATTGCGTGCATGTGTGTGCGTGTGTTTAGGGAAGCAGCAGTGGCTGGGCAGGGGGTTGTGGGAGAGAGCCATCAAGACCAATGCGGTGCCTCCAGTGATGCAGGTAGATGGTGCGGCCCGACTACCTCTGGCCAACCGCCATCTCGTCAAAGTCACTTTCCCAAAGAAAGCGATGACGCACGGCACCCCGAGCCCCCCCGGTTTATGTTACAGTACCGGTAAAAGGGCTAATGGCCTGGCATTGGATATTTCAGTTTGGGGGGGTTGAGGGGTGAAAGCAGTGGTGTGTGGAGTTGGACCTCTGTCTGTGGAAGTGAATCTTTTTTTTTTCAATCTCTGCATGCCTCTGTTGCTGTGTTTTCTCTTCTCCAGCTCCTCTTCAACATCTCTTTCTCAAGCCTCTCCACACACAAACACACACGCGCCCGCACACACACCGCTCTCTGTCTGTTGACACTTCCCTCTGTCTTCCCTCCTGTCTGAGGACGAGCGTGTCCCAGTATGTTTGGCACTCTGACTGTGTCTGATGGCTAAACTGAGGAGACAGGCTGCTGACAGGCCCTGTGCCAGAGCGGAGTATGCCAACAGGGGAGATTTGTGAAAATATGCCCTGTGTCATTTCCTCTCCATTTCCCTGACAACTTCACTCTGTCAAAAAGCCTACGAATGAGTGCATGGCTAGGTAGGCGGGTGGGGATAGTGTATTTGTTTGTGTGTGTGTGTGTGTGATATAAGATGTGTCAACGTGTACGTGGGTGGGTGAGTGAATGGGCGGGAACGTGATATCTGCACGTGTGCGACAGAGCAATGAATTATGCCAATGTCATCACAACAAAGTCTGCACAAGTTGAAGCCAAATGATGAAATCTGTCTACCAGGCGTGTCTTGAATGCATCTCTACCTCAAAGTACAGCTTTTTTCCTTTTTTTTTTGAACCCCCACTTTTCCTTTTGGTGTGCTCGTTCTTCTTCAAACGGCTCCTCAAATCTACCCCGAATTTAATCTTTGATCCCTCCTCTTGGAATGCAGGCTGAAAGATAACATTTCATGCAAGGCAAAGCGGAAGAAAACAGCCTGCAGAAAGCCAGCACGCCGAACATGCTCGCTGTCAGCCGCTATCGCTTAATTTGATGCCTCTGTCTCCACCGCCGCCAGTTGAGTCTAATCTCGTTGAGCGCTAGAAATGAGTGCTGGTGACAGGGATGTCAACAGCGGTTTGTTTCGAGCTCGGCGGGAGAACAGTACCTGCCTGTGTGTCTCTGTTACACAAGTGGCCCCAGTCTTTTCCCCCCTTGTGTGCCCAAGTCAGCCAGCGTTACTGTCAATCCCACAGGCCAGCAGCGACGTATTTAATCACTCTACACCGCCAGTACACACAAACGCACGCACACACACATTTACATGTCCCACTGGCTGACAGTGTGAATACAATCCCACTACGCTGCACATTTCAAAAACATCTCAGCCAAAACCTTATGCTTTCATTTGGATGAAATCCACAGCGAGTGGCTTTCACCGTGGCTGCCAACAGGTGAGGACATCTGCGGCAGGCCTGGCGAAGGCCCTGGCAGTTTGCGTAGAGTGGGTTGGGGGGGTCATGTCAGCTTGTGTAACTTAACAGATGCTGAACTCTCGCTTCTGCTTGCTGTTCCTTGACCTCGGAGCCTCGGCTCCCCTGTCTCTCTCTTTCTCTGCTCCTCTCCTCCTGTGGCTTGATAATTCCCCCACGGCTGTCAATCACCCAGTGGGGCCTGCTGTAAAGACATCCTGCAGGGCGACTGGGTGTACAGGGGGAGCGGCAGGAGGGCTGTTAGCGAGGGTCACAAGTTCAGAGCAAACTGATGAGGGGGAGTTGTGTTTTGACTCCCGGAAAGTTTGTGTGTGTATGTGTGTTTCTTAGAAAGAGGTGGAAAACTTTCAGTGCCATTAGGGCAAACGTGTGAGTGTGTGTGAGCAGAATTCCTTGCAGCATTGGTGCAGGGCAGATCCGGTGCAGCAGCTAGACAGTGAATCCGATTCATCCTGATCAAAGGCTGCTGTCAGTGACAAAGGACCGTTTGTTTAGCCTAAGCATGACATGTATCTGAAAGCCATAAATTACAGGGGGAATTAGAGGAGGTTTGGTGGATTTCATGCTCGTGTGCCTGTCTCTTTGGGTAGGGCTCACACACAAACACACACACACACACACACACATAACCAGAGCCACACGGGCCACACACACGAGGGGGTGGGCACTGAAAATGGATCTGTATGTGTCTCTAGAAGTGATGATGAGAGATGGGAGCTGGCATGTGTCAGGCACTAGATGAGAGGTTTGGCAGCAGAGGAGGAGGCGGTATTAACAATGACAGGAAGTGTGCCTGTAAGATAAGCATCACTTTGTTCATGGTGTTCATAACAGCAAAACACAAGGGTTGTCACTGGCTTCGTGGTGATTATGTATTTCAGTTTTTATCTCAAAGCGGCTAAAAAATATGAGTTTTCTATTTCAGGGAGTCACTTAGATGAGAAGTTTGTGACGAGAGGATAAGCGGCATACTAACCAATAAAGATGTGGAAAACCTAGGGCAACTACCTTCCGCAATGTAAAGCTTATAATATTCAACACATTCTATGTTTTTGTTGCTTATGATTTAATAGTGTCAAAACAACAATTCAATTCAGGTTTATTTATCAAAATCACCAAATCATTGCCAAATAACAACAGCAGTCGCCTCAAGGTACTTTGTGTTGGAAAGTAGAGACCCTACAATGGTCCAGAGAAAACCCCAACAATCAAACTTGACCCCCTGTCCTTAGCACTTAGAAGTGGGAAGGAAAAACTCCCTTTTTAACAGGAAGATGTACTTTTTGAATAGGTTATGTGCTGTGCTGATGAGGCACTGCGACTTCTATAAGATAGATCTGTAATCAGTCTGCCTGCTTTCCCAGGTGTTCCTCTGTTCATTTTGATTTCATTATTTCCACTTTCCCACACTCAGTACTGACATCATTACTCTAGTTCAATCATCTTCTTGCCCGCCTTCTCTGAGCCAATCAGCCTGCATGGTTTACATCTGTGCTCTCCGTCATTCTCCCTTTCAGACGCTCATCTGTCCTCGCCATCTCCACCTTACCCGAGTGACTCAGAGCTCCATCCAAGCCAGCTTCAACACCACCAGTGTCTAGACTCTGGGGTCCCGTCCTAATTCCTATCACCACTGGGATTCTGTTCTGCCATGAAGGGTAATCAAAGTCTAATCACCAAATATATCAATTAATTTCTCCATCTCGATGAATCATGTTAATTTCTTCCAAATGATCAAACAACTCAATGGTTCATTGCAAACCAGTCTGCACACCACAGGTCTGATAAAGTTAGCGAGGACTCAAGTTTAATATATGTCGATGATGTGATGATATTAGC
Source organism: Pundamilia nyererei (assembly GCF_000239375.1). Lineage (NCBI taxonomy): Eukaryota > Metazoa > Chordata > Actinopteri > Cichliformes > Cichlidae > Pundamilia > Pundamilia nyererei. The sequence goes on along the minus strand of NW_005187573.1, from coordinate 1,011,202 downwards.
CTTTCATCTGAATCAGGCACTCACAGCTGTTAGAGTGAAGCAAAAATAAGTCCTGCAACTCAGATATGAGTTAGCATTTTTGCACTTCTGCTTCCTGCTTATCAAACTCTTTTGCATCTTTGTCATTAAGACCCACTCGACTGGACTTAGTCGTTTTCTATTAGAAACGAGTACCCAGCAAGTGATGCCACTGACTAGCCGATCAGTGGCAATTGTTAAGCTACTACAGCAGTTAATGTTTGATTCATACTGTGTTGAATCCAAGTAGAGCAACAAGCCTACACAGGTGGCTGACGTCCTTGCCAGCGTTTCTACTTGTGCTTATGAGCCTGGCTGGTGGTGACGTTTTTATCTGTAGAGCTGATCCATTCGCTTCCTGTTGATCTGCGAAACAGTAGCATAGGAGGATACAGAGCATCTTCAAATTGATATGTAGGTAAATTTCAAGGGAGGTACACATAGGAGCAATGGTCATGACAATTTGCACATTAATGAAGAAACTGACCTCACAGCCCATTGTTCATCGATGGGCTGGTTTCAGTCATTGTGTACTGTTTATAAGGTTGGGAAACCTTCATTCAGCTGAGGCTGAAGAAGTCACTTGGACGTTTCTCCCACTGAAGATGAACAGAATCAACTTTTTGTGGGATCCACATAAGACTGGGTTTTGCAGTTATGATGGGTGCGTGGTGTCGGTATAAATCCCACTTAAAAGACACAACAGATGTTGTCAGGGATGTTCAATATCATCTCAATAAACACAGAAGCTTAGTGGTGGTGATGTTGTGTTGTTAATTTGTTAACATTATGTAGCTCAACATAACTTCCCCCTCTGAACGTTTTTTCTCTGAAATACTGTGGAAGAAAATCTAATTCCTCTCTGTCAAACAGCAACCCTCCTGAGCTGGAATCCCAAGCACGTTATTTTGGACATTTTACTATATATATTTAGTAAATTTGGCATCACAGAAGTTACACTGTGAAAATGCTGTCCTATGTTTTTGATACTATTTGAATTTTGTCCACCTTTTTGTCACAAAATCATTACAACAGATACATTTGGACATCTTTTTCTTTGTGACATGAGGCCAAAACCAAAAATCTAAAATCTTTTGCTAAGACAGTCAAACTTCATATAGAGTAAGTGTAGGAAAACTTCCAATAGACCACATTCAAAAAAAGGAGTCTATGGCTGATGTGTGTTCCACATTATGAATTATAACTTGAAGATTGTTGTATTTATTACAAACTAAAGACGTAACAATGACCTTCTAAACTAAGCATGAACGTTCTAAAAAATAAGACATTTGTCCAGAACAACCTGTGTACACGTTCAGTAAACAATGAGACTCCTAACCTCTCCGCCCCATGGCCCACCTCTCCTCTAAAACACCCAGGTTTTCATGCTGCTTACATGCTTAAAGTGGTAGGCACCTCTTTTAGATTCCAATCACAAACAGTGACATATCATTACCTTACATAAACATAACGTAAATGTTCAAATGTATTAATCCTGAAAAGATCATTTATGTAACCCATAAGCATCTGTGAATTATGAACATCGTAATCCCAAATATAAAGTAGACATCTGGCACCTACAGTAAGGTTTTTCAATGTTTTGCCCAGAATAACACGGCCGCTCGATCAGTTCGGTAAACGTATGATTTCACCGGTGATCAATCCATCCTGTCAATGCATTACAATACATTGATCTTCTGTCAGACAAACTGATGAACAGCCTGCACACAAATCCATGCATGTCATTCTGCCCTGCTGTATCAGTGTGTCACTTTATGCCTTTAAAGAAGTTTAAACAGAAAAGTGCCCGCTGCACATGCACTTCTTCTATAACCTCACAATGAAACATTTTATTAGATTCACAAGACTACACCTGTCAGTGCTAACTACTAATGATAAAGTATTCAATATCTGCATTTACTACACACTTCAGAATGAAATATTGATTTCATTTCTAGGTCGTACACATGCCAGAACTCAAAGTTTTAACAGTTTAGATTTTGTTTAACGTCTCTGCTGGATTGCTGTTTAGCAAATACTCACAGAAACTTTATGACCACTGCTGCCATTAACCTGGATGTTTCAACACTTGTGAAATTCCATCACTGCAGAGCAACAGTGTTTCAGTGTTTGAGCTTCACAGTTAAACTGCTGTTGTCTGACAATGACAACAGTAAATATGGAAATGAGAATAGATTTGGCTAAATCAAGCTGAAACGAGAACATTTTAGAAAATAACGTTTTTGTAATGTCTGACTGTGCCTTTGTTTACATATTTTAAACGCTGATATTTAATGACAGAGCACAGCTGGGATTAATAATTTACTTAGCTCACTCCTCACCAGATGTTGGCGCGGACGAAGTTTTGTTGTTTATCAACTGAAAAGGATGATGGAGAAGAAAAGACATGGCCGTTTCCAGTGTGGATAGAGCTCTCTACAGAAAGGGTTCAGGGATGAAAATGTGGATGCAAAAAGCATTTTAGGTTTACGCTGCCTTAATGTTGACTCACAGATGAAGACAGAGGTATTAGCACACCTCTGAAAATTTCTTTTTTATTCCCAAGTGCTGTTCCAAACATCCTAGTTTAATTTAGATGCTTAAAATTATTTCACAAAGATCATTTGCCCTGTGGCTCAGTAAAAAGGTCAGTTTTCCAGCTGGTAACCTTGACCTTTGGCCTTTGAAATAATCTATTATTGTGTGCAAACAGAAACAGAAATAATGTCTGCTTTCTAGAGAAAGCTAGCATGTTTAGAAAAGCTATGTTGAAAATCCCTTTCTCATTATACTGATGAGGTTATTAAATGCTGTGATGATAAGAATCCTAAAAATCTGGTTGCATCTGGTTTTGTGTTTTTACTCTCCTGTAAATCACCAAAACACCAAACACACTCTGTACTTGCTCGCCTCTGTTTGGGAGCCACTAGACAATAAGGAAAGTAGCTCTTTGTTTACGGTGCGTTTCCTGTCAAAGGTAATCAGCAGCAGGTAAAGATACAGTGTGTTATGGCAGCGAAGACATCGTTTGGCAGCCTTTCTCCGTCTGCCTTGCATGACATTTGTTTGTGTGACACTCTGAGCCAAAGGCATCATCTGTGTTTACTCGGCGCTGGCATGTTTGGCGAAAACTTGTCAATAGCAATTATCCCACTTTAGCAGAACATGACTGCTGAATTAACAAAAACACAAGTTGTTGAGCTGATGAGCTATGAATGTTGATCTGATGCCTGGAGGTTCCTTAGAACCCGGTCCCTTGACAGCAACCCGTGGAGATAAATTGTACTTTGGGCGGGAATTAATTCAAGCTTATTTCTGTGCAGAGAAAAGTTAATCGTTTTTTGGGGGGGGAGTTGAGCACACGTGATGCACAGTTGAAGGTTTTTAGTATCCAAAATTATCTATAAAAGTACTGCAGTGTAGTGGGAAACACATTTTCAGGAAGCGTCATGGAAAGAAAGAAAAACTGCTATAATGTATTTAAACAGCGCAGACGGGAAAAAAAGCCAGCAAGATTTGACAAATTAGTTTGAACACTTTTGACTGTCATTCCCTTAATTTATGACTGAGCAAACTTCCAAGTGTTTAGCTTGGACGCCTAACACAGAGGCCCACAGCTCTTGGAGGTGACTGTTAGATGAAATATGGAGGCAGCTGTGCTATTTATTTATGTCTTTCCCTGCCTGGCGCTTTCATGGCCCTATTTGTTTTAATCCTCACGAGTGTTGTAGGAGAAAACGATTCCTGTTCACATTAATAAAAATAATATTTTGTGGAGCAAGGTCTAATGGTCAAAATGTCAAATCTATGACTCTCTTTTCCCCACCCGCAGCCATAACTCAACAAGCTGCTCTTTTATTTGCTTCGTCCAGAGCCGTCAAGGACGATTCTCCCCGTAGCTGCATGCTGGTTGCCCTGTCTGTCTCTCACGTGGTGGTCCAAATTAGGGTTTATGGAGCTTATGTGACAATGCCAGTGTTTTTTTAATTTTATTTTTTGGGTGAGCCCAGTTAATATCCTCAAAAGTGACAGGTTTAGAGCAAAACAAGCTTCTAAAACAGCTTTAGACTATCACGTGATGTTAAAACTTTGTCCTAATTGAATCTTTTGAGTTGGTTAGCAGCTCCTTAACAGAAAGTTCAGCGTTGTTTTTCAGGCTGTCACCCCCGACAGCCATAAAGCATATCCCTCAGTGACATTACGTGTGGAAACTGACTGAAATCTGTTTTCCTTTTTTATAAAAAAAAAGCCACTATTAGCACAGCATATCAATCCCAGCCACTTCACCAAAGTGTCACTTTTTTTGGTGATGTTGGACTCACCGAATTGCTTTTATTCTTTCAGTTGTGAAAATGCTAGAAGCCCCTTATCCCTCTCCCCCGCTCCCCTCTCTTCTCGCTCTTTTGAATCGCTCCCCTCAGAGGCGCTTGACTGAAAACATGCGCTCTTTAATCACCGGGGTGACAGCCCCTGCCCCGTGTTTGCGCCTCTGCCCTGCTGCAACAATAAAAAGCCGGGTCACGCTCAGTGTCAGCTCCAGGCGTGACATTTGCAGGAGGGAGCGAGGGCAAAGAAAGTGAGATGGAAGGAAAGAAAGACAGAGGGAGGGCCAGAGGAAGGAGGGGTCATGAAAGCAGGAACTGAAGGGGAGAGGAAAAGGTCCGGGAAGCGTGCAAACGTGTCCACCGCAGGAAGAACTTCAGCATCAGCAACCAGGATGGAGGAACTCAAACTGAGACAAGAGGGTTTAGGGTGCTGCAGAGAAAGTTAACGACAGAGTTTGACTGGAGGATCTGGACCGTGTGTGTGTGTGTGTGTCTGTGTGTGTCTGTGTGTGTGTGTGTGTGTGTGCTGAGGTCTCGGGCAGGAGGGGAATCGCAGGATCCCATGACCCCGTGACCTGGGGGACCCTGTGCTTCTGTTTGTCTGGCTGATTGACAAATGAAGGGGCAGACAGCAGGGGGCTGGGCCTCTGTGTGTGTGTGAGTCTATGAGCAGTCAAGTGTGTGTTAGTCTTACTTATATATAAGTAAGAATGTGCACATGTACTTATGAATTTAGCACGTAAGTAAGTAGGCGTGCCCTCCTGGGCGTTAACGCTTGTGTACTCACGTTAAAGATTACACTGTAAAATCCCTCAAACAGGTGTTAAGCAGTATCTCAAAGGCAGCAAGCATTCCAAATGTGCACGTGCGTGCTTCGCTCCTGTGTGTACAGCTCTGAGTGTGTGTTTGTCTCTGAATTCCTGTGGAGTTCACGGTGAGGCCAGGCCCCATGGCGCAGCGCTTGGAGAGTCCATTAATTACAGAACAGTGACACGGGGACGGCCAGGGCCTGTAATTGATGCCTCCTGTGCGACAGGAGAGGCACTCAGTCACGTAGCGAAAGGAAAGGGTCACCCTGCAGACAGGCCGGTGTGGGTGGTGGCGGGTGAGAAGGGCAGAGGGATGATGGAGGTAAAAAGGAGCATCAGCTCCTGCACTGGCTTTCACTAATTATTGAGGGGAAATTATCTGGAGGGGAAACGATCAGTTGACAAAGAGCGAGCGAGTGAATTCGACAAAGTCGAAAGCTGACGGCAGCTCGCGGCCCTTGCTGTCGAGGTAGGGCTTCATGTTTGACAGACATGGCTTTCACCATGCTCATTTTTTCAATGCTGTTGTTTCCCCTAACTTTAATTATACAACTGAACCAAAGCACGTCAATAAACTAGATTACACCTCTGAAAGCAAGTAAACTGTATTTCATACGAGTCATTTCGAAGTTTAACATGGAGCAGATTTCAGTGGGTGCAGTTGTTGGTAGTCTGGTCTTTGTAAGCTCCTTTATCAGATTACTCAAGTTTTATTTTCTACGATTTTTTTAAATGTTTTGTCCATATCATTGTCTCATGTCACTGCTGTTTAGTATCATAAAGTCCACAACATAATTATAATCTCAGATTGACAACTGCAGGGAGTGCAGAATTATTAGGCAAGTTGTATTTTTGAGGAATAATTTTATTATTGAACAACAACCATGTTCTCAATGAACCCAAAAAACTCATTAA
>NW_005187573.1:995548-1004029 GCF_000239375.1 Pundamilia nyererei | reverse complement strand
GGTAGTAGGCTTTGGAGCCTATACAGCTTGGAGTAAGACAACATGCATGAAGAGGATGATGTGGACAAAATACTCATTTGCCTAATAATTCTGCACTCCCTGTATAGTGTACCCACAAAGATCACAATAGGCTTATAAAGTGAGAAATAAGCAACACATGCTCGTAGGGTATGTCTGCTATCCCTGTGTTGGTGTTGTTTCTCTTCCAATCATGTTGTTATGATGTCTTAGCTTTGGGGGAAAAGAAAAAATGCTACTTGAATGACAGTGGGATTGGGTGGGGGGGTTAGCATCTACAACTCCGAGTTGCCCCCAGTGTCTATGAGTGTGTGTCAGTGTTAAAATGGCTTACATAGAGATTTAAAAAAACAAGAAAAAGGCACTGTATGTGAGATGTGAGACAAACGAGACTTGCAGTAGGAGGAGCACAACACAAGCACTTAGAAATGGATTGGCTATAATGATATATAATTTTGCATTATTCTACAACCACATAAGGTGGTGGTTGGAGGCTGTGTTTGACCGTGCCGACAACATTTGCAATAAACATGTTTCGAAGAAGGGACCAGGTCTGTGACCACTCACAAGAAGGTGAGAACATAGCAATAAGATGGAGTGTGCAATTAGTATGGGATTGAATGGAGTCATTACACGCAATCTGTTTGTGATAATATGATGACTAGCTATGAGCTTTGCAAATTGTGTTGCCATTAAAAAAGTTCAAAAATACACCTAACCTTTCTTTGAATGCCCGCAAATGACATTACACACATACAGTTTTGTCTGTTTGCCCATAGAGCCATGTGCGATTGGATCTGATGGCAAAAAACAACCAAGGAGAAATTCATATATGTACACAGTTACAGTTGCTACATTAAAGTGTATGAACACATGTATCCCACTTTATCTTTTTACATTCAGTCATAATACAGTATTTCACATTTGGTTGATGGTTTTTAATGAGTTGTTCTTCAGATCTACAGCTTTTGTCTTGTAGGCACCTCAGAACTGTAGCAGGCACAGGCCTGCGCCTGAAACAGCAGTTAGATGAAGAGCATGCCTGCATGTCAGCAAAGGATGAGCGATTGCCTGCCAGCCAGATGGACTTCTCCTTGTCAGGGTCCTTTCACTTCCTGCAGTCGTCCTTTGATCTGCCTGATGACTAATGACTGCCCTGCAAAGACCAAGGGAGGCAGACACAGGATCCCCATGTATGAGTGTGGATGTAGAAAGGGTTTTTACATGCTGAGCAGGGGGTCCCTTTGAGTGAGAGGGAGCCCCCCTCCCATGTTCACACCCATACACACACTCCCCACACACACACACAGAGGAGGTGAAGGGGAGAGGAAAGGTGTCTGAGGAGACATGGGTGGCTGAAAGAGGACATAGAGGGAGGTCAGACACGGGGCACTGACAGACACACACTGACAGGACCTCTTAAGGAGACATAGACACCCGATCTGACCTCTGTGAGTGGACCATCTTCATCAGGAAAATCAAACACAGTTGCCTCAGAATGACAGAACAAAGCCTTTAATGTGTAATCTAAACTGCGAGTCATCATCTGGGTCCTTCTATCCCTTATCTACATCTGAAATCTCCCCAGTTTCACAGTAAGGCTACGTCCACACTAGCCCAGATAGATTTGAAAACGGCGTTTACATCTGAAAACGCTTCGCGTCCACACTACCGTTTTCAGTCGTTTTCACAGAGTTGTGTGTCCACATTGAAACGGCCGAAAACACTTATGTTCCAGTACTGCACATGCGTGAAGCACAAGAAGATTCGGCCCGCCTCACTTCTGTCTGCCGTTTATTTACTTTCCGGCTCGTTGAAACGTCGCGGCAAAATGTTGAAGAAAAGCACCGAGTTTTTTTATTGGACTAACAATGAGGTGGAGTTGTTGCTGCGAGTAACACAAAAGTACAATCTGAAGCATGTACAAACTGATAGCAAACAAAACAACTGCTGTATAATACCCTCCGCTATCTGTGACTGCATCACATGACTAAAATGCGTCATCGTTTTCGAAAGTCTGTGTTTTTGAGTGTCCACACTGCGACGGGACAGCTCCGTTTTGAAATGTATGCGTTTTCGAGAACTTTTTTCCTTGGGGAAAACTCCGTCTCAGTGTGGACGGGAGGCCAAAACTGAGAGAAAACGATGTGTTTTCGAACGAAAACGCATTAGTGTGGACGTAGCCTATATCCCTGGTCAGTAAATGCTTATATCAGCTTGGCAGCTGAACCTTCTCCATTCTCCACACAGACTTACAGATGGACATATGGCGTCCCTGGATGGAAAGTGAAATGTGAGAAATGAGAACCAGGTGTATGAGGGATGGGGGTAAGACTGGGCAGACACAGTGGAGGGGCGTTGGTGTTCCAAGCTGACCTCAGCAAAGGGCCAGCAGGTCAGTGAGGGGTCAGGGTGTACACGGGAGGGGTGGAAAACAGAGGTGAGAAGGTTAGAGAGGTAAATCCAGGGGATGAGGATGTTGCGGTGGCGGGGGGTGTGATCTCTTCGTTTAAACAGGTCACCTCTTGGCTAATCGTCAGGGGAAGTGACCCTGAGCTGGCCCCGTGATTGGTTACCGTTTAGCCGACAAGCATACTTTCCCTTCGGTTAACTGGTGTGGTGCGTTTCATGTTGATTCATCGCTTTGGAATTGAATGAGTGACAGCGCCGCTTTGGCGGGATGTCTTTATCTTGCCAATTACTGTAGCCGGGCCTTTTGTTGCCTTCCTGCCAGCCCTTGGGAGAGATCACACGGGCTGTCAGTCAGAGCCAGCTTCCCGCAGAGACACAGAGTGATTGACAAGCACACGGATTGACAGATTGCCGCGGTGGCTCTGTGTGTGTGTGTGTAGTGTAAATGACTGCTGCTGCTTCAGCATGGGGCTAATGAACAAAGATATTTCCATTGTCACTCTTTTATTTGATATGACTGATGAAAACTAGCTTAGTTGGGATCAAAGTGAATTACAGTCATGGAATGCAATCTGATTTGCAATTTAAGCATTTAAAACGGCACAGTGAAAGGAGTGACTCATGCATGACAGGCACAAAATGGCTGTTGTGGGAACTGAACCTGTGAACCTCTGGCGATGTGACAGCCTTTCTAACCGCTACGACACCCTGTCTCCAACTGTGAATTTGTATTAATTCAACTTTCCGCCGACAGCCTGCCTTTAGCCAAGCCGCTACCTTGCTCACACAGTTGACCTGAATCATTTCAATGATAAAGCAAGAGCACCTTCACAGCCTCTTTGACTCAGCTGTCAATGAGTGATCATGCTGCATCCAGGAAGGTCCCAACCTTATGCAAAAGCCACACCTTTTGACATTTAAATCAATAAGCCGGTGTGGTGGGGGGCGGGGTTCACCGAGTGTCCCCACCAACACTCGGTGAACTTTTAACACAGACGTTGCTGCTTTGAAGAATGCAAATACGATCCGCCCCTCTTGAAAGGTTTACAGGAAAAATCAGCGGCAGCAGTGGAGTATCTAAACATTTGCAGATGATTTATCACCCACAGGATACATCGGCTCAGGTTGAAAGGACACGAGGAACACACCAGTGCGGGGATTAAAGATAAACAGGAATAAATCCAGAGGGAAAAGGGGAGGTGGTGGGTCTGGAAGAATGTGGAAATGGAGGTGGGGGGTACTTGATTTATGCCCCTTTTGGTATTTAAATCATCCTCTAACACTTCTTCTTGTGAAATCATGTGCCTTCATTCCCACTTTTTAGCCCAGTTCACCTCTAGCTGGCGAGGTTGAATTTTTAAACCAGCCAATGGGACAGCGTCAGCTTATTGTCCTCCGCCATGGCTGAAAGCCAGGAGGGAGATGAAAGCATGACAGCCAATGAGTCACACCTGTCACCGCTGACAACTTATTGTCTGTGAGCAAACTTTTTGTATTGCCACAGCCATTGATTAAAAAAGAAAAAAATGTGTGATGAAGTGTGTATGCGTTGTGCTGCTGGGTGTCAAAATGATGTAATGATGGTCAACGAAGCCATGAAAGGACGACTATTTTTCATTTTCCAAGCAGTGAGAAAGAACAGGAGGAAGGAAAAGAGAGACGTCTGGAAGGGAGAGGCAGCAGGGAGGGAGGAGGTGAATGAGCAATATATGAGTGTTGAGAGAGCAGAGGGGGAAAAAAAGAAGGAACGCCAAGGCTTCAGGTTTGATGTGGGCGTTTTTTTGACAGCTATAATTCTCCAGCCTACAGAATTTCATCAACACAAGTTGTGTTAAAGCTGTGCCGCAGGGCTGCGGCCCTTTCAAGTCCCAAGCTCTGACAGGTAGATTTATTAGTCCTGAAATTTGTACAGATCAGACGTCACTCATGGCAAACTGTCAAAGTGTCAGCGCTGCAGTGTTCCTGCAGGGGCCCTTTGCTTTTTCTCGGCATTTCTGCAGGGACAGAAGATTTTTCACCACCGCTCCGACTCAAAACATTATCGCTGTGCAAGCCAGAATACGGAGCGAGCAGAATTCATATCCCACTTAAGTCTCCTGATCCAAACATTTTTGACATATAGCGGAAATAAAGAGTGACATAAATCATGAAAAAGTACATTTGTCTGAGATTAGCTGCAAAAAAAAAAAAAAGAAAAGCAGAGGAAAAAGTTTAAAAGTAGCGTCTGGACTTTTTTTCTCTTTTTTCATTTTGATGGATCATAAATCTACCAACTTGGAGTCTGGTTACTCTTTCTGGGCACAAGCTCAATCAACTCACTATAACCTGAGGTTTTGGAGTTTGAATGAGAAAAGTAAGCCAGTTGGTCAAGACAGGAGGAAGGGAGGAGAAAAGGTGGAGGTGCTGAGTGACACGGAAGGGAAAAGGAGGAGGAGGTAAACAGAGGGCATGTACAGGTTAAGTTCACACTGCCAGATTTATGACCTGGTAAGACGTGTTGGTTCTCTGCAGTTGTGAGGAAGATGCATGTAATTGAAAAGAGGGGGGAAAAACTGTTGGAGGGCAGGAGCAGGTTGGAGGAGAGAGGGAATGACGAAGTAGGGGGAGGGCTGTTGCTGAAGGCGGGAGGTAGGGAGGTGAGTCGCTCTCTTGGCTGCTTGATAAGGACTTCCTTCAGCTCGACATCTGGTTCTGATATTTCAAAGTTAATTAGTCATATTGGGGATGTCTGAAGATAAATTTATCATCCAGCAAAGAACACAAACATTTTGAAAAATGAAAGGAAGTGAGGTGACACATTGCCTGACGTTTAAATAAATCATTTCAGCATGATTAAAAACTTACGGCCCGCTGATGGGAGTGAGCAGCTTGAGAGGGAGGGTGGGAGCGGAGACATCGTACAGGGAAAGCCTTGTTTCAGTGTTTTAATTACTGCGCCTGCTGTGTGTGACTCGTCTTCACGTCGGAATAAGAAGTAGTTCATTTGTGGAAAAAGAGCATCTGTGACAACTATTACGGCAGCTCAACGTGTTTTTTCTCCTTCTGCTTTTATTTCGAGAATTGTGGTTAACTTTGTGAAGGAAGAAACAAAAAACATGGGCGTATCTTCACAACACCTCTCCTTGCTTTGCTGTTCAGGTTGTTTAAAGAACAGGATAGCCTCATCTTTTTAACTTAGGCCTTCCTGTGAGGAATATGTTATGTATAACAAAAGAGATGCTTTTCTACATTCTTCATCTGCTCCTATTGAGAAGCTTTTCTATGTTGTGAGCTCAGTTTGCCTTTCTGAATTCGAGCACTAATAGCACACCGTACTGCAGTAAAATGCTGCACCATAAATTTTGACAGGGTAGTGGTTTGACTGCAATTGTCATGCTAGCTGCTGCATTTTGTGATAACAGGTGTCCTACAGTGAAAGAAACCAACTTTAACAGTCGTGTCTGGAGAAACAACCAAAACCATATAGTGTGCATTTCTTTACAACTCTAATATTGATGTCAACAATATATGGAAACAAGGAGTTACAGTAATTTTAGTGCAACAGCAGGAAAGCAATTCTTTGTCAGTTGTAGCAATGAGAAGAAGTACGCACATTTTCGCATGCATGTGTGGTACCTATGAAACCAAGATATTGGGTTGCCGGTACAGGTTGGGTTGGGACGTTGATGATATGTCCAACTTCTGACTGTTATCTCACTCTTTGCTAGTAGCCAAGGTGGCTGCAACCGAGGGCAGGAACTAAATTGTGCTCCACCATCAAAGTTTTGACCAGCACGAACAGTACACTTCATGTATTTTACCATGTAAAAGTACACATCCACTAACGCATCCACATCCGTTGTCCTGATGTGTCCTTGATCCAACACAGCAGATTTAAATGGCTAAATGACCTCCTCAACATGTCTTGAAGTTCTCCAGAGGCCTTGTAATGAACTAATCAATTGATTCAGGTGTGTTAACCCAGGATGAGATCTAAAACCTGCAGGACACCAGCCCTCAAGTCCTGGAGTTCGAGACCCCTGTGCTAGGGTTTCTTGTTAGCTAGTCAGAAATAAGTTGGCTAACTTCTTAGCTAGTTTTTTTGTGTCTCCTCATGGAACCCTTAATGCTTCGTTCGAATAGGACACTAGAGGAGTTGTAAGATGCATCCTTAATTATAAATGTACCTAATATAATGAATAAGAACATATAATGGGTAAGAAATAGTGGTAGTACATCGTTTGGATGGGCTTTAGTAACCTATCCACGTCTGGTTGACAAAATAGGTTGAATATTTTCATGAAAACCGTGAAAATTGTTGATTCTCATAGATTTCATTTATTGTATTGGGCTATTTCCTAAAAATTTCAGTGCTTGCAACCATGCTTTTGTTTTTTTTGTGTGTTTTTATGGGTTGGAGCAACGTCAAGCTGGTCGCATCTACACTTTTATTTGGCTGTAGTGGAATTATTCGACTGGCTCCTGTATGTTATACAACTCCTGTGGTTCTGTATGCTCTATTGGCTTGAGATCTGGTGACTCTGGACACCATTTGAGTACAGAGAACTCATTGTCATGTTCAAGAAACCAATGTGAGATGATCTGAGGTTTGGACAATTAGAATATGAGCACAGTGTGGTCAGGAAGGGATGGACATTCTCAGCAGCAAAGGTCAGGTTGGCTGTGGAGTTTACGTAATGCTCAGCTGGTAGTTATGGGATCAAATTGTGCCAAGAAAATAGCCACACTATTAAACCACCACCAGTCTGATCTGGCCCTAAGATCCTGTTGTCTCAGCAGAAATCATAACTCATCAAACCAATCGCCATTTTTTTAAAAATCTTTTGTTGTCTAATATCGGTGTGCCTGTTAAACTTGTAGCCTCCTTTGCTTAGCTGGTCTTCTGCTGCCATAGTCCATCTGATTTAATGTGTAGTGCATTCTACTACTATTATTTGGTTGTAACTACATCTGAGTTACTGTTGCCTTGCTATCAGCTCAGAGGAGTTTGGCTATTCTTTTCTGAGCGCTGGTATCACAAAGAGAACATCAGTTCACTGGATATTATTTTTACAAACTGTAACATAACAAAACTACACGTAAGGGAGGACTTAGTCAAGATCAAAATAAGCAGGAGAACTTGTGTTTAATGAAAATGTCCAAGCACTTTGTTAACTCGTGTGTCATGTGAGGATAAGATTACAATAAGCTAACAAAAAACAGTCTGAAATTTGTCTTTGTCTTCGGATATTCGTTTTGCTGATGATTTGATTGAAAAGGCATTACACACAGTAACTCAGGCGCTGCCGCACACAATACAATGGATTAAGTCAACCTTGCGAAAAGGCCTTAGTAAAAAAAAAAAATGACTGGCAACCAAAATGGTGTCTGTCAAGAAGAAAAAAGGCAAGATGAAAGAACATGTCAAGGGAGAGATAATATCTCTTCTGAGCCTGAGGCAGATGCATACACACACACACACACACACACACACACAGACGCACACACACACCCTCTGACAGAGTTTTAATAAAACCTGTCCGACGCCCTCTCCTTGGGTAAAGTGTGAGTGATGGCCTGGATAGACTCCAGGCTGAGCTGCAAACAATCAGCCTGACTCTCTCTCTCTTTCACACACACACACATAAACACACAGGTGAACACACAGACGGGAGAATCTGTCCTGACTGACACTCATGACTCTCGCTTGGCTTCACCCAAATACTTGGCTGCCTTTGTTCTGAACTTATTTTATAAGTTTGTGTGGTGCACATGTATTTCTGTGTATGAGCAGACATAGTGTACCTGGAGGGTTTTATCTGCCTTTGAACATGCATGGGAGAAAGGAGTGTTTGTAGGGTGTGCTTTTATGAAGTCAAATAAGGCAAACAGCACCTTGATGGAGATGCCTTTTTTTTTGCGTGGCTGCACTTGAATCACTGAGGAATATTTTATCAATATTTGTGAAGTCAAAAAGGGCGAGTTTATGTCTGATGGAAGGCCTCCAGCTTCTAATTACCTGCAGTACACTGTGTGTGTGTGTGTGTGTGTGTGTGTGTGTGTGTGTGTGTG
>NW_005187573.1:988655-995460 GCF_000239375.1 Pundamilia nyererei | reverse complement strand
GAGAGAGAGAGAGAGAGAGAGAGAGAGAGACAGTGAGAGAGAGGTTAGACCTCCATAGAAGAGGCCCGTCTGTTTGATGTGATCCTGCTTGGCGAGCCAGCATACAGCTCTGCACATCGGACTGACGTACCCAAATAGCTCGGTGACTTCAATCGCCTTGGATGTGTGTGTGTGTGTGTGTGTGTGTGTGGTCATTAGTGAAGGCACAATAACACCGGCAAGATGAGACAGTGGAAATGTCATTTGTGCAGGGGGGATGTTGACTAGCCTGTCACCATGGTGAAGTGAACATGTCATATGGTGGCCGTGTCTGTGTGTGCGAGATAGACATTAGCAGAGGGACAGTCAGAAAGCCAGAAAGAAAGAACAGCTGGAGGTCAACTTCTCTGAACCTTCAAGGGGTGACAGGACAGTGGTGACCTGCGCCTCAGTTATGATTTCTCTGTCAGAATGAGTTGTGTATTGTGAGCATCCATGCAGCGGGCACAGCTCAGGCCTTACTGACAGCAAGAGGTCCACGAAGAAACAGCAGCACATCTCCTGTTAAGACGGGCCGTTCACAGTGAATCAGCATCAATGCCTAACTGCTGGACGCCCTGCTACAAGATACCTCAAAAACACAGACACAAGAGACGGTTCACATACAAATACATCTCCCTAGACCAAACAATTTAGTCCAGCCTCAAAGGATTTATTTAAAATTTCTCTCTTAAAGCTAAACACCTGAAACCATGATTGAAAATGAGAATTTAATATCTTAATATGTCAAGATTCTCAAAAGTTTTCCGTGCTGTTGTTGATTTGTGTGATTAAAAAGTTTGAAGTACTTAGTTTAAAACATCAACTCTGTGTTAGTACAGTACACTGGATTAAATGTCACTAAAAAGGTTGTGTGATGAGATATGGAATAGTATTTTTTTATTATGGGTACAATATTTGCATATTAAAGACTAATATATATATATATATACATATACATACATCTATGCAGTGGGTTGTGTTGTTTTGCTCTCATCCTTAGGTCATGGACCAACAACAACACGAGCACAACACGAGTGGCCTATGGACCAGTCATAGCACATACTTTGTACACACCTCCTTCTGAACACAGAGCTCACTGCAGGGAGACGAGCAAACTCTTGAGTTGAGCAGACAACAAACACGCTCTCTATGCTCAACCATAAGTTGAATGTGACAGTGAGTTCTCTGTACTTTATTGTGTTGCTCCTCCACATTATGAAAGCAACCAATTGAGTTGGCTGGGCACCTCTTAGGCCCTTTGGAAGGCCCTTGGGGAAACCCTTGAAACATCAGTTCTGGGATAGCAGGAGAAGTCAAAACTAGAAGCAAAAACATTGCTAAGTCTTGTTTGGTTTTTTTTCGAACTGTTGCAACATCCCCCACTGTAAAGTCTGTTAATCTCTGAACTTCTGCATCAATACAGCACCTGGCAGCGGCTGCAGCACAATGCCCCAGCTTTAAAGATGGAGAGTTGCACAACTGGCAGAAACAGTGGATGGGACGTCTATTTGACATCAACTTTGTCAACAACTTTGTCAGGCACCAGACGGCATGTATAATGGGGCCCTAAGTCCCACTGGATGAGGAGGAAGTAGCTGGAGAAAGGCTTCTGTCTCTGTGACCCAAACCTGGATAAGTGACAGAAACTGGATCGACTGATCTTTGGTGTTACTGTCTGAGCTTTCGGTATTCCCGATCATGCCTTAAACCATACAAATCTTTGCTGCTTAGGTTACATTAGGGAATGTATGTATGATCCTACCAAGGTTTTATAGTTGTCATTGTGTGGTCTCTGAAATTACCATAATCAGATATTAAATAAGGTAGCTTTGGCTGATGCTACAGGAATGTCTGTTGTTTTTTCTTCTAGGATGTTAACTATCCTAGTATATGTGGCTCTTGTATATAAATAAATTAAAAAGAAGAAAGAAGAAACTAATTTATTTAGATTGTGTAACAAATTGTGCAAACTATTGCATTACATGTTTGTATACAGTGTTTTGCTCCATCTCCACCATCTATGAAACATAGCCAGCAGGCCCAGATCACATGACCTCAGGGACTTACTGAGGATGAATGGATGTTTGCTGATTTATGCTGATGCTTGTCCAAAAACAGTTTCAAATTCAAGCCAGAATCTTAAATTGGACCTTGCCGTTAATGGCAAGCCGGTACAATAGAATCAACAACGGTGTTACGTTGAAGTACCTAGTGTTTTTGTGCTTGTTTGATGTGACATCAAACTCGGCATGCAACACTCCACCAAAATATTTGTGGCACTTCGGCTGGTCATCCACCTCTCGATTTCTGTAACTTGGGAGTTTTACGTTGGAGCTGTTCCAACTGTTTGAAAACTTGAGACTCAGAGGCAAAAAAAGTCATTCAATATCAGGACTTATGTGGCAGTATTGACTGAGTAGTGGCACTTATCAATCAAGAGAGTACGGCAATGTTCCTCCGCCTTAACAATGGGCATAAGTAGAAATGACTGTTGTAGCAGCAAGTAGCAATGTGGAGGGTATACTAGTGACTATGAAGCCTCACAGTGGCATTCTGAACAGCCAAGCTTTTAACAACAGTATAGCGTACTACCAACTTTAAACTAGTCATGCTTTGGTTGAATATCAAGTTAGCATCCTTATAGAAACATTGATGCAGACTACCCACATGGTCATGACATGATGGGAGAGTGAATTAGTGAAGTGAGATTTGAGGTACTAATGATGCAACCGATGCACTGTAAAGACATAGCTGCAATGCATAATTTTACATGAGTTAATGGAGAAATAATTTCCACTTGTTAGAGAAGCTGTGGCAGGTCATCCATGAATCCAGCGTTTGGTGGACCAATCCCCAGCTTCCCCTGCTGGGCAAGATAGCGAACCCTGAACCCCTCATTCACTGCATACCAACAAATTTGTACGAACCTAGAAACAAAAAGAACATCCTGTCATGTGGACGGACTCAAGTGCGGGACTCAGAGAGCTTTAGAGAAACGAGAAACAATAGAATCCAGGGATTCTATTGGAAAAGGGTTGGTCACAAACACTCCCCTTCAGCCACACACTCCCATCTGCAGATCACTTACGCACAATACCAGAGAAGAACAGGGACGGTTCCAGGAGGTCTATTTAAAAAGAGAAACACAAGTTAGACTAGAGGCAAAGAACAGATGAAGGGAAAGAGTAAGTTAGAGCCGGGGCCACACTGACGCGAGTCGCCTTAAGAAGTGGCAAGAACACGGAGATAACGAGCAGCAGGTGAGTAGATTACTTGCAGGTGCGTCGGCCAAAGGTGGGAACCCATAATGAGTTCCACTCAGACAGAGAGGAGTGGAAGAGCGAGAGAGAAAGAGAGTAACAACAACAAAAACAACAGTCCAGCTGATGATCCCGGGGAGGCATGGCAGATCATGACACATCCTTTCTGTGTTAGCTTTGAATGCCTGTATCAATTTTGTTTGGCCTTCACATTTCTGTTCTATTCAGTTCTGTAACATAGTGAGAATAGGACATATGTGACCATCATGAGTCAGAATCAAGAAAAAAATGTTTGTTTTTTTTCTGTAGGATGTTGACCAAGTGGCCATAGTGGTTTGCCCACCTGGCATGCACTCACACACTCAAACAGACATGCACACTAGCTGTATCAGCAGACTCTAACCGGCAGGGAGCTGGCTGTCTTCGTGTGCTGGCTCTGGACAGTGGGAGGGTGGATTGTTTTACCGCAGCCTAATAAACCTGCTACTTCATTTACAGGCTGATGAATGGGTGTAGGGTAAAAGGGCTGACGGTGCCGACAGGAGAAGGATGACTGTGGTGGACAGTCTCTGTGCCACAGCCAGGGGAAGTAAAGAGAGGACACAGAGTCCTAACTCTCAGGCAGACAGCCCAGGACGGACAAACACGTGCACAGAAATGTGCACATGCGGACTGAAATTAGAAGCAAAGCACTGTAGAACAAATGTCTCTTATCTGGTCATCAGATGCAGGTTTACATGTGATTGCTGAATTGAAACATGTCAGAGTAACCTGACCCTGTTCACGGAAATGTTTTCCCAAAGGTAACATTCCAAAAGGAAACAAATGTAAGGCTGATCATCAGAAGCACATTGCAGAAAATATTGATTGCTATTGATCTATCACTGAGTTTCCTGCTTCGGACACTTCAAAGCCTTCAAAGACTGGAACTCTCCCTCTTTTGTCTTCCTCTCTACATAACACAAAAGATGCACATGGTCAAAATGTTTGTTGGGACGGCAATCTGTCTTTTCCAAAGTCCTCCTCCAAAATCCGGAGTTTTTCATTAGATTTAACTTTAAAAACAACTGACATGAGCGGCTGGAGTATTGGAACCACATCGGTTTTGTTAGTGATACGCATATGTACAGGATGTGTATGAGTCAAATCAGGCCAAGCTGATGAAAGAGTTGATAGAGAGAAGTGTCTCAGACCTCCTTTTTTTTTTTTTTTTACTGAATACGTGGGAACATTTTTATCAGTTAAAGTATCTAAAGACAGTTGATGCTGAACACAGCTGTGTTTGTAACCAAACCCAGCTGCTCACTTTCTGAGCAATGAAGGCTGAAATGGGCCAAGTTCTGTTGATACCACCAATGTTTGGCTTAAAAGGTGCAAAAGACATAGTTTATAGCTTCGCTGAATAACAGCCACATCTTTTCGTGGTTACAATAGCAAACAAAAAGCTTTAATGAAGCTGATGAAACTAAAGACAATTCCCAAAAACACTGTGGTCATAAACGTTGGTCATACAAAATAGGAATTCAAGGAGAAAAGCACAAGGAGTGCAAACAGGCGGACAACCAGGCAGACGACCATGAGAAAGAGGAAGCCTCTAAATATATCTAACTAAACTCTGGCAGAACCAGGCTCACGAAGGGGCAACCATCTACCACAACCAGTTAACTATAAAGGGTAAGGAAACAGGACAAAATACACACTGTGGAAGAGATTAATAATAACTAATGGTTAAATGTAGAGTGACACAGAGCTGTGTTTAAACACCCACAGAGATGTGTTTTAACACAGCTGGGTTCAAAAGATGTGAATGCAGAAGAAACACTCAGTGCATCATGGGAAGCAGCTAGCAGTCTCAGCCTTTTGTAGAGTAACCAAGGAAGGGTTCAGGTTTATCTGATCCAGCTCTAAATGTATGTTTTTATCAAAAAGGAAAATTTAAAGCTTCATCCTAAAAGTAGATAGTGTTTGTCTCCTGAATCAACAAAAGAGGGGCCTGAAATCTGAAGCCTCTGCCTCCTATTCTGCTTTTAAATCTCCTCATAAATGCAAGTAAACCAACAGTCTGACAGTCAAGCGCTCTATTGGGGTTATATGGTAATATGAGGGCTTTAAGATACAATGAGGCCTGATTATAACTTGGGTTGTTTTTATATTGATGTCCATTAGCACGCACTGCCCCAGTTAAATAAATGAAAGGGGGTGGGGGGGGGGGTGTGTTTGTGTGTGTGTTTGTGTGTGTGTTTGTGTATGGGGGGGGGGGTGTTTTTCCCATCAAAGGGCCTATTTTTCATCATATAACACTTCTACCTTATGATTATGCACACCATGGATTTAATGTCATCAACATTTGTCATTTTTACAAGGTGGTGAAACCTTTTCTGCAATTTAAATGATGGGTAAACAGTATTCTGGGTGTTGGGTCTCCCTTCCATCACATTCCTGTGGTACTGTTTCCAGCTCTGTCTGTGCAGACTTAAGCCCACATGTGCTGGTATGTACCATCACAGCTGTGCTGCACATCACTCAAAAAAGAAGGCTGGTGAAAGGAGTTCCATTCCTCCTCATTCCTCACCCTCAGACTCCCATCACCTCCTCTGTTCCCTCAGCTCTGACAGCATGGCTGACCTCTTTACCCCTGTCAGCACCCAGGTAAAATGTGACCTGTCACCATGGCCTATTCCGCCTCAGGCGGAGCATTGCTTCTGGCTGGCCAGTGGTGAGAGCCTTAGCAGGAAGAAGAGAGGGGTCATTCTGTTCGGCTTTGTGAGTTAGGTATGAGTTTCAGTGCTTTGATGCTCAAAACGTTTAGAACATTTCTACCCAAAAGTAATTGAAAGGACATCTTCTCCAGATAAACAATATTCAGTTCTGGTTTACAAGAGAAAGGCACAAAGCACAAAAAACACCTAAAAATTACATCTTTTTGCATCCAGACGTAGTCAGAAATGTCCATTCCATCATTTTTTTTTTTCATCACACCAGTTATCAGGGTGGAGTCTTGGTTGGTCCATCACAGTGCTAATCCAGAGAGCTAGACAAATCAGTCAGCATGCTCACTTCCAGATGTCAAAAAGGTACAGCAAGAAAGATCTGAGACATTCAGAAGATTCAAACCCAGATCCATCTTACTGGGAGGTGAGCCTGCCAGCTACTGCACCACCATCCCAAGGATTGGAACTTGTAGTGTTTTCTGTGTTCCAGTAGTAAAGCAAGGAAAGACTGAATTTGTTTTGCTTCTTAATAAGGTAGAGGCATTGCACACAGTGCGATGCTTGTCTGTCACACTAAAAATCACCTCTGCAGCACTTGATTCATGGATAGAACCTGGTCTATGCCCTATGTGTGCCGTATTTAGGAGGTCACAAGCAAGGCTGGACTGGGACAAAAAATCGGCCCGGGCATTTTGACTAGAGACCGGCCCACCAGGATAAAGATTGAAAATGTGACGTCATTCAGGGGTAAAACCGCAAAGGATTCTGGGAACTTGTGGCAAGAGGTACTAGTGCACGCAGGCGTTCAATTGA
>NW_005187573.1:981874-987420 GCF_000239375.1 Pundamilia nyererei | reverse complement strand
GGCAAATGCCCGGTATGCCCGATGGCCGGTCCAGCTATGGTCACAAGTACATGACAGTGTCTGCACAGATTATGGTGTTTTCCTTCTCTCACCCCAACCGGTCACAGCAGATGGCCCCGCCCCACCCTGAGCCTGGTTCTGCTGGAGGTTCCTTCCTGTTAAAAGGCAGTTTTTCCTTCCTACTGTCACCAAAGTGCTTGCTCATAGGGACTCATATGATTGGTGGGTTTTCTCTGTATGTATTATTGTGGGGTCTACCTTACAATATAAAGCACCTTGAGGCGACTGTTGTTGTGATTTGGCGCTATATAAATACAATTGAATTCAATTGAATTGAATTATAAGTTTCACAGTTTTAACAATCTTCTTGGTTTGTTAAGTCAGGGCTTGTGGGGCTACTTTCTGACTTCCAAGTCAGACTTGAGGGGGTGTTGAAAACTCCAACTAGGAACTTGGAAATTCCAATTAAAATTGAATGCACTATTGATAACAACAGACAAAGATACATATAAATCTATATGGATCTATATAGATCCATATACATATAGTAAAAATATGTGGAATCATTTATTGGCTGTAATCTGTGAAAGTGTGGGCTAGATGAAAGCTACAAATTGACAGAATATATCCAGATAGCTATAGCCCAATTCTATACTAGTCAGTTAATTTACAGTGGCATATTGGGTGGTTTTTGGTCATGAATGATCTGTTTAAGGTCTGATTTGAGTCTGGACTATGGACTTGTCCATTTCATAACCTTTATTCATTCAATCTTTCAGTTTTGGATTTTTAACCAATCAGAGATTGACTTGCTGATCTGCTTCCAACTATTTTCCTGCTGTATAAGTAAGCGTGTATATAGCTGGACATTCAGGATTTTTTGGTAAAGAGCAGAATCCGCGGTTTCATCAACTAAGTTTAAGTAATAAGTTGTCCAGGTATGGAAGCAGCAAAACAGCCAAAGACAGCTGGTGGTGTTTTACTGACTGGTATCATTTTCTGTGTTTCTGTGTATAAAATGCTATTAGTTTTACACTGGCTGTAACAGGGCTCAGATCTTCCAAGAAGTTAAACTTTTGTCTTATCAGTCCACAAAATATTTTCCCAAAAATCTTGGGGATCATCAAATGTGAAAGCCTTTGTGCCTACACATGGTCGCCATTTTTGCACAATCTCTTCCCTGTTGTTAAATCATGAACACTGAGGTTAACTGTGGCAAGTGAGGGCTCCAGTTCTTTAGATGTTGTTCTTAGTTCTTTTTGGGTGTGCTCTTGGAGTAATTTTGGTAGACTGGCCACTCCTGCGATGTTTCAACACTGTTCCAAGTTTTCTTTATTTGTGGAGTGGTTCACTGGAGTCTGAAAGCCTTAGAAATGGTTTTGTAGCCCTTCCCAGACTTACAGACGTCAGTGACTTTGTTTTGAGATCTTTTAGTCTACTTCACTTTGTCAGACATGTTCTGTTTAAGTTATTTTTAGATTCAATAGGCCTTGCAGTAACCATGCCTGAGTGTGGCTAGTAAAATCGTGGAAGTATTTAGTATGAATCAAGTAGCTAGCTTCATGTCATTGGATTCCCATGATGCATTGAGTGTTTCTTCTTCAGTTGCATTTTTCACTCACTATTTGTTTATACATCTCTCTGCATTTTATTGTTAGCTATTATTAACTTCTAGCTTTTCTTTGCCCCGTCTTCTCCCTGAGCCTGGTTGTCCTGTAGGTTTCTTCCTGTTAAAAAGGAGTTTTTCCTTCCCACTGTCACTAAAGCGCTTGCTCATAGGGGATCATTTGATTGTTGGGGTTTTCTCAGTTTTTTTTTTTTGTCTTTACCTTACAATGTCAGGTGCCTTGAGAGAATGTTTTTATAATTTGGTGCTATATAAATAAAACTGAATTGAAATGAAACAAATGTCATTCAACTCTGATTGAGAATTTTAATTTATTTTTGTTTAATCAGACTTTAAGTTGATGATGAAACATTCAACTGTGTAACTGGGTAAAAGTAAGACTACTGTAATTTTTGAAATAGTAGGCGCTAGTGGTTGGCAGCAAAGATGCACTGCAACTGCTGAACAAAAAGATTTCTGGTTCAGCAGGGAAAGAAATTTAATGAAGTGACAGCTGGTATACACGTGGGTTTGGCTTCATTTAAAGATGGTACCCTGAGGATTAAGTACACACTGACCTAAGGGACAAAAAGGTGATAGAAAAGCAAACCTTATGTGCTCAAAATTCAAAGCCACAAAAAAATGTTCCAAGAATGAGACTCCTTTCATTTAACAACAGGCCTCTTAGGAATCTCCAGCTGTCTGAAGAGAAACAACAGAGAGAAATGTGAATGCTGTATCACAAGAAAGAAGACAGAGGTAGTTACAGTTGGAAAATTTCTCCTTTGAGAGTTTTTTGACAAAAAGAAAGGACCTAGATTGCTATCAGTGCTGTGGGGTAAGAGTGGGAGGAGACTGTCACACAAGCAGAACAAGCTTCACCTAGTGGGAACACAATGCTGTCTGACATTTTACTATTCGCATGTAATGATTTACGCACGCACACTTAGCATTTAACCATGCCACAGGGCAATGTCTCGGCCTATTTGATGGTTTACCGGCTGCCAGCAGTACTTGTGTCATGTGAACTGAATTTGACCTGACATACTGCTGATGTTTCTACAGTTACGCCCTCCAGCTTCACATCATTAGACATGTCAGTGTGCAGCCCAATGCACAGTTATTGTGCTGCAATGTAACAGAAGTTTGTTGTGGCCAGTCACAAGAGAGGAACCGCGCTGCTATTTATTACAGTGCACGTCTTTGTTAAAGCCAACATATTTAGATGACGGTTCAAGGACTTCTTCCCAGGTGCTTGATTCAACAAGCCCCAGTGACATGCACGTACATACTGTATATACACACACTGGTGACAGTGTATATTTGGCTATGGGGTGTGTGATTCAGTGTGGTGCAAGCTGTGGATGGGCCGACCCCATTAGAAGCGAAGGAGGGGCTGTTGGCTCGGCTGTGGCCTGGGCTGCTCGCTCGCAGGATAATTTACGGCCCCTTCATCCTGGCGGAATGTGTTTGTAGCTAGGCGTAATGGAGGCCATCCATTCTCCCTGTCAGCATTGGGAAACACTTTTTTAGCCTGCTATGGGAGGAAATCTTTGACAGAGAGAGGGCAAAGCTGTTTCTATGCACAGTAGATTGCTAGCAAGGAGCTTCAGTGTTTGTGGGAATAGGGCTGCGAGAAAGATGCCATTTGTTTTATGTATTTCCCGTCTTATAAATGTGTCCACTTGCGGTCCATAATTACAAGGACTGCACAGTGTACTCTAGGTTTAGGCTCTAAGAAGCATACACATGTGCTACAACTCTGTTTAACTGTCAAAGAAATCCTTTAAATTCAGTTTATTGCTTTGTCTTCAGTGACACGCTATTTGTTGTGAGTTATAGCACCTCATCATCAGCATATCACTGCATCTTCACTACACTTTACAAGGTGTCATTACATTTTACAGGAACTGGCAAAGTACCCGAGCAGAATAGAGAAATTCTGACAGGCCTTACTGAGTTCTTCCATAGCAACAAAGCCTGTTGTGAAGACACTAATTTGGCGAGCGTCAAACAGCTGTGGCCTGACAAAGTCTTGGAACCAACCTGACAAAAAACAGCTGCAGGGGGAGCAACAAAACAGGAAGGACAATTTTGGTAAAAGCTTATATTAGGAGAAGACAAAGTCTCCAAATCTCTTGTCTTTTGCTCCGCTTTGTATCATTCCAAGACAGCTGTGGGAAGTTTTGAAGTGATGGAAGCCAATGTGTCACACTTGGCATTACTCAGAGGCCTCTGTGTTGAGTTTGTCAGCCCGCTGAGAATGTGCAGGCCTCAGGCAGACATGGAGGGAGCTTAGCGCCAAAATGGCTGAGCAGCATCACCTTTGTTCCTCATCAGAGCTATCGCATCGACCTTCAATGAGAGCCACAGGAGAGAGAGGAGAGCACTGAGGAGCAGGGGAAATAAATCAGTCACATGTGCACTACCCATGTATGTGTGTAGCTCATTGTTTTGGAGGCATCTGTTTGTGTGCACTTGCATGTACCTGTTTGTGTGTGTATTGTTGCCACTTTAATTAATTCTACTTTTCCTTCCCACTACAAGCTCCTCCTCTCCTTGTCGAGCTCTGGCGGGTGACTCTTGTTAGCTGCGCAGCGAGCAGGGAAGTGACTGCGCCTGACAATATAATTTACATTGTCTGTAGAGAGCGATCGGAGCACGGCAGCCTTATTTATGCCACATTAGGGGATTTGCCTGTGCTGCCGTCTCCCGGTCCAATCCATCAGATGGCTGTTTTCCAATGCCGCTTTATTGGAATGTGCCCTTGAGAGCGTGCTGAGTAGCAGGGAGTGTGTTTATCTGCGTGTGCACCAGTGCTGTGTTGTGTGTTTATATGGAGCCATATGAGGATTTGTTGTGTATTTGTGTGGGGTGGGGTACTGCTTTGTGTGAGCACGTCCATGCATGAGTGCGCCGATTCTGTCGACTGTGGCCAGCATTGTCAGACAAATGGAGTCCATTCTCCAACCGACCAAATTACAGCTTAACTTCAGAAGGGGAACAATGATTGCGAGGCCATTGTCATATCAGTGTGCCTGCGCAGCAGAAAAGTGGCTACTTTCCTGCTGGGCCAGGGCTTCTTATACAGCATGTCCTCAACAGGAATGAGCAGAATTTTTCCTCCACTGGCTGTCAGATCTGCTGCTATTGACTTGTCTCCCTTTGTAACGGTCCCAAATTACAGTCGAGCCATTCCCTCGGCATGTCTTTCAGTGGATAGCTGTCTCGATAAGTGAGTTAGATGCAAATTGACACGGACACCCACACGCAGCACAAGCATGGCACAAAGCTTAGCAAACAGGAATATGCATTGGAAAGTTCTGGCAGTGGAACAGAGTAATGAACGACACCAAGGAGCTCATTTTTCACAGAGGATACAAAATGTCGAGTCCGGAAAGACATGTCGGAGCTGCGAGGCGGCAACAAATGCGGCTCCAAGTACTGCTCATTAATCATAAGGAGGGAGCGGTGGCGAGGGGACACGTATCCTTCTGTAGCGTACTTATGAGAGCATTATAAATGTGCAGTGCAGCTGGTTGACTGAGAGAGTAAACAGCCGAGCGGTGTACTGTACAGCCTGCCCTTACAAGGACCCTGAGCCTGAAGCACCTGTTAGGAGCGGTGGTCACCTGGTCTGCAATACTACAATACTGCACAGAGCATAAACAGATCTATTTACTCCACGTGCAGGAGGAGCAGTTATTTCTCCTGTTTTCTTCTAGTTGTTTTCTGTTCTCAGCTCTGATATGACAGGTTTACAGTCTTCATTTATGATTCATGCCGGGGCCCTACTACACAATGTGTGACAGACATGAAAGACTATAGTTTGCTCCCAGACCCATCATGCTTGCTGTGTAGGCACTACTGATTTCCAGTAGATGGATGTAAATAGAAAATGGCAACCAAAGCACTGTGTATGATAGAAAAAAAATCTCAC
>NW_005187573.1:971615-981091 GCF_000239375.1 Pundamilia nyererei | reverse complement strand
GTCCATGACGCGCTTGCCTTCATATATATATATATTTATTTATTTTAGTATTTCTTCTTCATGGCAAACATCTCATCTCATCCCTCTGTTGAGCACCCAGCAGTGATGTCACAGTGCTCTATAATCTAGGACACCCTTGAGTACAGCCCTGTGTCACAGCACTGGAGTCCGAGCACATTTAAAAGCTGCCCGACAATGCAAAAATGCAATTCCCTTAAAATTTTATATCCTAATGTAATTAAACAAACCAATAACCGACAATAAATTCTACCCTTTCCTCAAAAAGACCAATGCCATAAAAACTTCCTGCAGCCAGAACCCACAGCCTCCTGACCCCACCCAAGTCCAGCCAGCCCCATCTTGTCTCCCCCCAACTTCCATATCTTCAGGACAAGGGGCAATTTAGGCTTTAAGTAATTGATGCTACTTCCTTGCTGTAAAAAAGACAATAAATGAGAGTTGGGTGTGGGCCGGGGTGCTGTGTCAGTGTGAGCAGTTAATGACTGTACAGGGCTGTGAAGGGAGGGTGGTTGATAAATTAAGCAGGGGTGAACTTTAGCACCCGCCCTTACCACTGGGAGGAGGAGGGAGAAGGGAGGATGAGGGAGAGAGCAGGAGTGTGAGAGAGAGAGAGAGATGACAAGGCCTATCACGGTGATGGAGTGGCTCGGCTACTCTTGGCTGCACACTGCTGTTTGCTCTCATTCTCATTCTTCGCCTGTTCAGACACAGACAGGGACAGAGACGCGCTGCTTTTCAAACACGTCTGCCGATTCCGTCTCTTCCATAAAATTGCACCACACCCATAACACGAAATAATATCCACAGTAAGCAAAATGCAGCATACCACGGACACTGTGAGAACCGTAACTGCTCTGTATACATACACGTACACTAATCACGCTGTACCCTGCAAGGACAGAAAGATCGGCTGTGAAGCTCCATTACACACACACACAGATTCATACACAGTCGACACTGACGCACTTGGAAAATTCAGAGTCTGTTCTCACATGCATGCACATGCACTGTATTTTTAAAACACACCAAAGCTCAGGAATGCAAAACAGTGGGATACAGATTGAAGACAGAAGTGGAATGAAGGTGTTCATGAAAAGAAATGAACTACAGGTTGCTTCTTTATATGTAATACAATACAAATGAAGTGTGTCATCGCTGAAGTCATCGCTGTGCTGCTAAACATAAACCTTTCACGATGTTCTATTATTTCAAGCCTCATAACAGTCGAATCCTCATTTTTATGTGATTTATTGAGGCTTTCAGGAAGCGAAACTTTCTAAATACATTTCTAATTTCTAAAACATGAAGGATTAATTACTATTCTAGTTTCTTTCAGGCTTTCAAATTTTTAAAATTACATGATTTCACTGACACCATGTCTAAGTCTGTGCTGTGACTCACAAAAGCTGAAAATGTATTATATCCAGTTAAACTATGTTAGCTGTACCAGATGTACCAGTCAAGCAAGCATTTATCCAACAAGTGGTAATAGAGCATGATATACTGTGATGCAAAACAAAACATTAAAGCTTCTTAACAACTTGCTTTGGCACAAAAGGGACAGCAACAGAAACTGATCAGAAACCTGTTTAATGAATAAGTTAAAATAGAAGGTAAAAGTTAACGGTTAAGATAAACTGGAATTAAACAGTACATGTTGAGAAAGACCAAGACAGTGAACCAAAGGAGCCATTCAAATCAAAGGCTTTGGTATAAATATGAAAGCAATGAGTTTTTAATTAACACGAGAAAAAGGAAACGCTGCAGCGTTTTGGAGCTCGAGGTTGTCGAGGTATTGGATCACGATGCCCACTATCCTTAGGAACGACACTAATAATGCACAAATCTGCAACACATACAATTTTGGCATGTATGCATTTTAAGTCACAGTGAATTATGTAGGGGAAGTGGTAAAACCTGTGGAAACTTTATGTAGGACATCCTTGTTTGTGTTTTGTCACTATCCAGGAGTTATTAATGGACTAGTTTTGGAATCCATAGTCTGCTGACGATGCCTCTGTGGAGAAACAAATCATTTTCTGAGTTTTTGTTGTAGCCTGCAGATATCTGGGCTGAGGCTTCCCATTCCACCCACTATGAAGCGCCTTGAGGCGACTTATGTTGTGATTTGGCGCTATATAAATAAAATTGAATTGAATTGAATTGAATAGTTACTGTTTAATAACGCAGATAAAGTTTAAAAAGGTGAAAAGTCTGAATTTTTATGAGCTAGCCATCGTTAACTCCATTAGTAAATTAATAAAAAGTGATGCTTTGAATACCTTCAGATTTCCCAAGAGGAGTTGTAGGAGAAGAAAGACACATTGGGGTTCCTTTGATTATTCTGGAGTGGATGACCCACTAATTGCAAGGTTGGTAGGTTAGCTTATCCTCTCACTGTACAGGTTTTGATGTATCATTGATTAGGACGGAGTTTTAAAGAAGACAGATCGTAGTTATCAAATAGACCTGGAGTGTTACTCGCTTAAAACATCTTGCTACAGATTTAGAGCATATTAACATAACCACTTCATCTATAGCTCAGGTTTGTAGGTATCTGAGAGAGCCAGATAAAGAGCCTAGGAAGGCACAAACCCTTCCTAGAGTATTTACTGTGTACTCTCAGATGTGCTCTTTCCTCTTCTTGTTCCTCATGCCTGCTGAAGTGACAGAGCAGGCGTACCAGCACACTTGCCTTAAATGCTCCATTAAAAAAGAAAAAATACTTGATAAATTAAGTTATCATCAGATATTAAAATTAATGAGGGGTATGCAGCAGTCTAAAAAATATGGCCCTGGTCTATTGTTGTAAAGGACAAAGCAGATATTGCATGCAGCTGGCTAGGTCTCTTCCCCTCACCCCGCACACACTTCATTTACGCTCACACACACTTTCTGTTTTTCCCCTATAGAGTCTAGGATGGCACAGTTGTCACAGCAGTTAATTTCGTTGGACAGAGATGAGGGTCGCACCGAGCTTCGAAACTGGCTCTGGTGGTTGTGGGCACATGACAATGCTGTGCCGTGGGTAGCACCTGTAGAGAAAAGGGCACACACAGCAGGAGTTTGTGTGCATTTACACATGGATAAGTGTACGAGCACGTTTAACTGTAGTGTGTCTGGGTTTGTTTTTTCTTCTTGTGGTTAACCTACTACTGCGTGTTTTGGGATTTGTGCAGGTGGGAAGCAGGTCTCACAAGTGTTACACTGATAAGGAGTGTCATCGACTGTAGTAACTGAGAAAAAAAGACATCCATGAACTTTAAATATGACTAGACTAATTATCTAACAAGAATAATGGAAAGTTGGTTCATATTCTTCTGAACACAAGTCAGTCCAGTCTTTGATAAACAGGTTTAATTTATCAGCATTAATACAGTTAAAATAAAACTCCCTCCGATTGATCTGAATGGTTGCTGAAATTTGTTTCACTCCTTCATTTAATCTGTTACTAATAAAGCCCTAATTAATAATGATAGTAAAAAAGTCAGAGATCATTAACATCAGCACCTTGAGGTTTTTTTTTCTTCCTACCTGTTTCGCACTGGCAGCGGGAGGCTCAGGTTGCCAGCACGTGACTCTTACTGGCACACTCACAGCACTAGAACAACATATTTTAATGACAGGAAATGTATATGTACCTCTGTTTCGCATGATTTATGACTGGATTCTTTATAATAAGCAATCTAATTACAGGAGCTATTAAAATTACATGCAGCCAAACCAATTAAGTTGTCTGCCTCTCTGAGCGTGTTTCCTGTGGGGGCATTTAGGGTTCATCAGCAGTTAAATTGCACGGGGATTTTATTGAGATATACAGAAGATTAGAAGCTCAGAGCTATTACAGCTTGTACAATATGTAAATGTGTATGTATGGGTCTTTCATAAGGACAGCTGTAAGGACAGAAATACAGTTTTCTCTGTTTCAAAAATGTACTCAAGCACTATACATGGCTTCGAGGGAACACTATGGTAAGATTTACCTGCCACAGCAAAGCCCCCTGGAGAGACGCTCACAAAGAAACATGACCAATAAGTCTTGCTGTCAAAAAACAGAGAGCAGCATTGTTTTCCTCGTTTGAATCAAAGCAGAAGAATCTTATCTTAGTTGACTGGCATATACGGTATTTATTCACACTCGCGTTTTTGCTGTCTCTGAATTTTGTGTTTACAGGTTTGTGCTTTGCCAGCAGCAGCCTACTGCTGTGGTACATTTACCTCTACAATGTACTGCAGGTGCTTTCCAGTGCCTGTTAAATTCCAGTAACAGAATAATAATAATGATATAATACTTGGAACGTTTCTTCTTCACACAGCTTTTTTCACTCAGTGTTTATACACCAGTTCACATCTAATAATTAGTTATTCATCTCTGGCTCTCTTCCACATCCCTGCATGGAGTTTTTCCTTCCTACTGTCACCAAGTGCTTGCTTGCTCGATAACAAGCTTTAGATGCTTGGCTACAAGATTAACAAGAGTCCCAAGGAGCAGTACCCTCCCTGGAGAAGAAGACTAGTGGCAAAGATCAAGGCAGCATGGAGGGAAGTCATCTAACTATCAGAACTAATGGAAACTAGGATCAAGAAATGGATGTCTAAGAAGTACAATGTGCTGTCCATCCAAGTGTAGTTGGATGGTAATAATTAGAGGGAGGTGTCAGAACTGGGGAGATTGCACTACCAGAAGACAACACTGCAGATATTGAAGGTGGTTAAAAGTATCCCACACGCAAATGTGAACCATGAAGAGGTCATTAGGAAAGCCACAACTGCCAAATACCTACAAAGAATAAGGCAAGTCCTTGGAATATCTAGGCTATAAACACCTACCCTCTGTCACCCTGTTGGAATAATAAACTAAGCTAAGATTGATAGAGGCTGGGGTCTACAACACCAGGCGAGACTCCAGAAGCAAGCTGTGCAGAGATGCCTGTGAAGCCATCCAGCACACAACAGCAGAGTGCAAGATACTAGCAGGCAGGTACATGTAACACCGTAGCCAAGTGACTGGCTTAGTATACAGAAACATCTGCGCCAAGTATGGCCTGGAAGTCCCAAACCGACACAAGCAGAGGAAGTTTTGATTGCTATGATTAAGTCAGACGTGTCTAGCTCATAATCTAAAATAAACTCAACCAATATGATGTATTTCTGCCAGACTAGCTTTAAGGGGCTATTACCCACCACACCACCACATGGCTAAGTAGCATAAGCAACATGAGCACATGGATAATTAGCATATCTGTACATGCAGACATTATTGAAGATTCTTTGGCAACTGCTATTTCTTAGTTTTTATTTACACATATTTACAGAAAGGTGTTTTTTATGACTAAAGGAGCTTGCGGGGCTGAAAGTGTAGTTAAGGCCTGAAAGTCAGTCAATCCCTGTGTTAACACGAACAGCTTCGCAGCATTAACAAGCGTGCCAACAATCTTGTACAAAAAAATGTTTTGGCCACTATGGATAGTTTCCCACTTCATAACAGTTTTACAGTGGATGATTTTTTTTTAAGCTCCTGGAGTTCTGTTGGTGAGGCTTAATATTAGGGTGATGCCTGCTTTGATTAACTGTTGCACCCACGCAGCGATATGTATCTGCTCGGCCCTGCCTCACTAATTTGAATCATTGAACTGTCCTCTTCACTTTCTTTATGTGGTTTGTGCCTTTTGGAACATTTTTAATGTAATTTTCTAACTAATATTTTGGCTTTCTAGAAGTCTGTGCTTAAGTTTTGGTGAGTGAAATTTTAATATTTGTCACACTAACATCATCTTTTATATACAGTTCAAATTAAACTGTGTATTTCAATATAAAGTGATGAAGAAATGTTGTTTAGTGATTAACACATTTGCCCAACATCCAGAAGATCCCTAGTATGAGACAAGGAGAAGAGATAAGCCCTCGGGAGTCACAGAAAGGGCATCAGTGTAAAAATCTATGCCAAATCAAATATGTGGATCCATTCAATCTGCCAGCATCTTGAGAATAAAGAAGCAGCTGAAAGAGGAAGATTTCTCTATAAATCTTGGCCTATGTAGTAGTAGATAGAAGCTATTGTTGTGGATCCTACAATAATAGAGAGAAAACCCCATCAATCAGATGATCCCTTATGAGCAAGCACTTGGCAACAGTGAGAAGGAAAAACTCCCTTTTAACAGGAAGAAACCTCTAGTGGAACCAAGGAGGGAGACATTTACACGGCAAGGCACTAACTTTGTCTTCCACTTTGTTAAGTTGCACAAGAATAATTGAAGTGATTTCATTGGCTCCTGGCAGCACTGTAGCGTTCAAATAAACACAAGTTCATTGGCTGACACTTTGTCCACACTAATACGTTTTCGTTTGAAAACACGTGTTTTTCTCTCCGTTTTGGCCTTCCGTCCACACTGAGACGGCTTTTTCGGTCAAAGCAAACGCAACATTTTGAAAAAGCTCTCCAAAGCGGATACATTTGAAAATGCCGTTTTCGCACGGAGTCTTTTCGAAAACTATGACAGATTTTAGTTATGTGATGCAGTCATGTGACCAATTAAACAAAGATAGCAGTTGTTTTGATTGCTCTGAATTTTGACAGCCCTATTAAAGATTAATCAGTCTGTACAATGCTCCAGATAGCTTTTCTTCAAATTTTTTAACTCTCACTTGCTTTTGCAACTTTGTACTTTTGTGTTCACACAGCAACAACTCCACCTCATTGTTAGTCCATTTAAAAAACTCGGTGCTTTTCCTCAACATGTTGCCGCGACGTTTCAAAGAGCCGGAAAGTAAACAAACGGCAGACTAAATGAGGCAGGTCGAATCGTCTTGCGTTTCACTCATGCGCCGCACTGGAACGTAAGCGTTTTCGGCCGTTTCAATGTGGACGCACAACTCTGTGAAAACGACTGAAAAAAGTAGTGTGGGCGCGGAGCGTTTTCAGACAAAAATGCCGTTTTCAAATTTATCCAGGCTAGTGTGGACGTAGCCTTAAATTGCCGTGTGCAAAGCGGAACTTTTGTCCGCTGCTCCACAAGCATTTTCTTTTTTAGATGAAAGAGTGAATAAAAGTGAAATCAATGAATAAGAGGCAAAAATGCTAGACTTAGAATAGTAATGTGCGATTTTTATGGTTCTGCGTGGTTAAAAAAAGAGCTTTACATAGTTTGCAATTTGGAAAGTAGTGCCAAAAGACTGCTAATAATATTATAAAACTGCAGTAAAATATCCGAGATGTGGAACGCTGACTAACCAACATCTATCCTTTAATCAGATTTCAACTTTCCCATTCAGTCACAGAGCATTTAGATAGAAAGCATAACCCTCTACTACAATTCCTTCGCTCCTTTTCTTCCTTTTGTTTTCTCATTTCCTCTGTTTTGCTGTCCATCTTGGGCTTCACACTTGTGTCTGTGCTCTTTGTTTTCTCCCGGTGAGAAGGACAGAAATAGGAAGGGTGCGAAAGAGCTGCTGCAAGAAGATAAAGCTATTTGGTACTGTCACAAGTCTCCCATTGAGGAAGGATGGGGGGAGCTGAACAAGCAAGGGGAGCGACGGAGGAGTGGATCGGTCCATCCATCACCACCGCGCAGGACTGACACAACAAAAGATGGAGTGCCGGGAGAGGCCTCTCAGCTGCGACGGGCCGGGGAACTCGAAACAATATTTTTTGGCGCCTGTCAAGTTGTCCAATAAAGGAGGCCGATATATGAACTATCTAGCACTGATGTAATGCGCCTCATAAATCTGCTTTAATTACTCGGCATGGGGACAGCCAGTGGGAGCCCGCGCCTGGATTTATGGCATCTCCGCTTGGCATCTTAACGACTCTGTGCTTTTAATATCATTACCCTGTAATTTATTATGCTGCCAGGGTGCACACCCAAACCTTCAGCATAACTCTTGTTTATTTATGCCCGTTTAAAGGCCACTTCAGTGACACAGGCATTTAGCACATTTCACTTGGGCTTTAATCATTTGTCCTAATGAGGCCATTATGTAGTGGTGTCCTCTGGCTGGCTCCAACTGTGGCTTGATGGTTCAGGCCAAGCCCTAGGAAGCCATGTGAGGTGG
Organism: Pundamilia nyererei; assembly: GCF_000239375.1. Lineage (NCBI taxonomy): Eukaryota > Metazoa > Chordata > Actinopteri > Cichliformes > Cichlidae > Pundamilia > Pundamilia nyererei. The sequence continues at coordinate 973,018 of NW_005187573.1, read as the reverse complement.
AAAGACAAAGTTTGTTGGGTCATGGTCCCATGTGTGTGGGTCTTGCTCCTGCCCCAAATCCGGTGCCACCCTCTGGGAGGCCATGGCCTGAATGGCAGCGTTTAGTTCTGGGTGTTCACATCCAGCAAAACTCACATCAGTGACGCTGGCAGAAAACGTCCTTTCCTTTATCTTCCTTTCTCTGCCTAAAGATCGTGAAAAGCCCTCGGCGTTCCCCTTCATTGTTCCTTCCATTTCCTACTGTTCACCTCTCATTACCCCTCCACGTCTCCCTTTCTCTATTCATCCAGTTTGGATCCTTCCTTCCCCCAATTTATCCTTCTCTACTCTTCGCTCGTCTGACGGCTGAGGAGAAGGAACAGAGGGATGGGGAGGAGAGACGCGAGGGCGGGGTGGATAAAAAATGAGTTTGGGGTGACGACAGGCCCTGCCTTTCTGCTGCCATGTCATGCTAATGGTTTCCAGATCAGGCTCCATATTAAACCCAGGCGATACCCTGTCTCACGCGTCTCCATAATGCTAGCTGCTAAATGCCTGCGCAACCAGCTTTGACAGTGACATATTAGTTTTGCGTCCCTCTGCAATCTGATACCTCTGAGTTTGCCACCATACTAAAGATTTGATTAATGTTGTTCCATTTGGAGCCTGTAATTGGCTACGACTGGAGCGCAGAATAATCAGGCGTTTCTATTCAGAGCAGCGAGCAAGTAGAGAGGAAGGGGGAGAGAAGGGGGCAGCAATGCTAATGAGCAAGCTAGTTAATTAAGCCTGCAGCACGGTGGCGACAGTTACTGATGACTCCTATGACAAACCGCCCCTTCGCCTCTTCCTCATCCGCCTACCATTGCTGCTGCCGCTCCTCTCATTTCCTCTTCACAACTACTACCAGTGTGCAGCATGGTAGCAAAGTGATTTTCAAAGATGACTTGTTTTTAGTGTTTCATCCAGGCTGCAAAACATCACGGGTTCAACAAGCTTGTGTCTGCTACCTCTAGAAGTCAAATAATCCATGTAGTGTTTTGGGTTGTTATTTTTACTGTGCAGTAAAGTAATAAAATCTACAGTCAAACTTTTCTACAGCTGAGGCAGAAATATGATTCTCAGATATCTAGAGCTCAGTGGTATCCTCTCAGCAATCTTCCCTTCTAGGAATGCTATTAGGAGTGGGATTTGACTCCCTCTTTAATGATTTCAGAATCTTTTTTTGACTTTGAGACTTTGGACTAGTCTAATACTTTTTCTCCCAGTTAATCTATTCAGCAGATATCCTGAAATACCAAAGGGGACGATTGGGGCCAAAAAGGCCTTACATACCTTTAGAATATAGACATTTGATGTAACATTGAGTGTTGTAGTCAAGTGTACCTAAAACATGTGTTATGTCTCGTATACTTTTGTCCATC
>NW_005187573.1:968811-970438 GCF_000239375.1 Pundamilia nyererei | reverse complement strand
AATTTTGTCATAGAAATCACTTTGCTAAGTGGACTTAGGAACACTCAAGAAATCTGTTATTCAAAGAACAGTAATCTTCAGAGAAGAAGCCATATGTGGACATGATCCAGAAACCCTGCCCTGGGTGAAGGCTGGAAAGCTGTTTTGTGGTCAGACCAATCGAAATTTTAAAAAAAATTATCATCAGCACTCAGTTCTAAAGCCTTCTAATGATATGGGGGTACATCACTACCTGTGAGCTGGCAGCTTGCACATCTGGAACCAAACACCATCAATGCTGAAAGGTGCAGGTGTTAGAGAAACATATGCTTCCAACCAGACATGTTTTTTTTTCAGGGAATGCCTTGTATATTTCAGCAACACAATCCTAAATAGTGCCCTGCATTTACTAAAACAGCAGAGCTTCATAGTAGAAGTCAGAACAGACAATCGGAAACATTTAGAAACAAAAAACAGACAAACAAAAATTTTTATTTAATTTAGATAAAGCTCCAAAATAACTGCCCAAATGGGTTCCCAGAGGCATCTCACGATGACGGTCATCTTGAAGCAGTAGCACGACTTGCTTCTAGAAGGATATTATTGTGTTGCAGATGTTTTTTCATAAACGTTTCGATGGTCCCGTCTCAATGTAGCTTGTAACCCCTGTTTATAAGACAAGGAGTCCATGATGTATTTTTAAAACATCCAGTAACACAAAGCAAACATCAAGATCACACAAAGTTTGCTGAAAGCCAGGAATGCAAAAGAAAAAGAAAAAACTGCTGTTCTTTGTTTCAGTAAAATAATTGCTAGTCAGTCGTGGCATTGTGCGTTTGACAGCTTATTTAGCTGATGGCTGTCACTGAACTGTAAAACAGCAATTAAATGAATGTGGGATTCATCATGTTCATGTCGCGGCCTTGTCTCCTGGCATCGCTCTCAGACACAGAATACCTTCTCTGACAGGCAATCAATCAGAGGCGTTCTGACAGCAAAACCGGTCCTTCTCTATTAAACTGCAACATTATAGGACGGAAAAGAAATATTTGTTAGATTTATGGCGCCATCGCTGTGCGCTGCGAGTTGAAATTTGTTCGTCAAGAATGTTCAGCAACAGAGTGACACGGAGATGATGAGTGGAAGTCATTTTAGCTGTATCCCCGAATCTCCATGAATAAAGTTGTAAATAGCTCATGTTTCAGTAGGAAATATTTCTGAACGGTGCTGCAGCGAACACACTGGTACCAGATATTACTTAAGTGGATACTGGACTTCACTTTTTGCCAAGCTATCCAGGTATTGGAGCCAAAAGGTCACCCAGTAATTAACCCACGTATAGAAAGTGAATAAACCTGATAGTCATTTGACTTGGAGAACTAAACATAAAAGACCCCAGCCTCAGGATCCAATGTATTGCTAACGTTGGCTCAAGCTTGTTTTAATGGGAGTTCTGTATCAGGAGGGCGTCTGTGCCAAATCAAAGAAGATGCAGATCCAGCTGTTTCTTTGACCCCTTGGGAAATATGGGAACAGCCTTCTACTTTAAATCAGACATGTTTACGGTGAATATTAAAAGGTCCTAAACCTGACTGCTCCCTTTTAAAAGGTGGTGTGATGTGATGGTGTATGATTGTGAGAGAACAGT
>NW_005187573.1:964291-965811 GCF_000239375.1 Pundamilia nyererei | reverse complement strand
CAAAATGTCTTGTAAACAAACCCACGTGTCCCATACCAAAGTGGACACAGAAAGAGGCAAACTCCCAAGATCTCCGTGCCCCGTCTGGGACATGAAAGAGGGGTGACGACATTTGCGATGACTGTCACTTTTTACTTTGGCAGTCGCCTCTCGCTGTGGCAAGAACGGAGTTTCTGTCAGTGCTCCAAAAATGGCTTGTTTATCCCTGTTTTTAAACACATGTAACTCAAACCAAAGGCAGAAAAAAACAGTTTTTAGCCTGGCCTATCACGCTTTTTAAATAAATAAATGAAAAAATACAGATTAAAAAAACATACAGGCTGTGTAGAATGTCAATAAATGAGCCTGAATATGAATTGTCCACATGGACAATTCATATTTTGCTCACTCTTTCCTTACCTGGGCAGGTAGTAGGGTGTGTGCAGGCAAGTCTGAGAAGGTGTAAAGGAAAACTGTGAGTGCAGCTTTGTTTAGTGTTTTTTAGCCAGTTGGAATGAATGACAGGAGTTTTATTTTCTGCTATGTTTCAATAAATTATATTCATTAATGCCATTTTTTCTCCAATTTTAAAAAATACATTTTATGTGTTATTTTCACAACATCCCAAAAAGTCTGTTCATCTGGACTTGAAATGTTTCGTCACTCATCCAAGTGACTTCTTCAGTCCTGACCACTTTACAATCTGTCATTTTACGGTAATAATGCAGATTCTGTACAGTAATCGATCATTCTAGTTGAATAGCGTTAACACCAATGCCTTTTGAAGAGTAAAATGTGGTGCAGCATAGGAAAAGGTGGCCAAAGACTGAGAATCCCAGCTGCAACCAGTCAAAGCCAGACAATGACAAGCGACTGGACTTTCCATGTTTCCAGTGTCTGTTAAATTCACTGCCTGCAAATATCTCTCAAATCTATGAAAACATTCTTGTTTAAATGTTGGTTTAACTATGCTCATCTTGCAGATCTCTCAGGTATGAATAAATGATTTAGCAGCACGCTGATATTATCACCCAGTATTAGCTTTTTGGTAATGCACCATGTATCAGCATCCCCATTTATATTACCTAATACATTCAAATAAGTAGAAACACCCTTCAACCATGTGATTAGGGCTATTCTGGCATAGTTTGTGTCACAGTTTGGCTGAGGCAGACTGTATGTGTTTGCAAGAGATTTAACAAAAAACAAGCCGTTTATTGAAGCTAGGAAACAAGGCACAAACAAAGGGCATAGGTGAAACTAAACAATAACCTAAACTGGGTGAACTAAAACTAAACATGAAAAAACCTTAAACATGGTGAACTGACATGGATACCTGAAGTTGTGACGTGGATGAGCAGACAACCTGACAAGGAATGACTGAAGACACACGGACTAAATACACACAGGAGGATAATGAGGGAAACGGAAACACATGGGGAAACAGCTGACACACAGGAACATAACGACGTCACAAGAGGAGAGTAAAACTAAAAACATTGAACATAGGAACACAGGACCCCTTCAAAATAAAACAGGAA
>NW_005187573.1:954555-962925 GCF_000239375.1 Pundamilia nyererei | reverse complement strand
TGTTTTTAAAAAGTAACTAAGTAACTAAGTAATTAATTACTTTTGAAAATAAGTAATCAGTAAAGTAACAGGATTACTTTTTGGGGGAAGTAATCAGTAATTAGTTACTGATTACTTTTTTCAAGTCACTTGACCAACACTGACCACGACCATGATCGAGTGATATTGAAAACTCAAGCACTTCCTAAAACAACGACCAATGACGTGCCTTCATGATCCCATGACAGCTGTTTCCTGTACCACAATGCAAAGTTTCCTGGACTCATCTGGATGAGTAAAAATAATTAAAATATAATTTTATATTCCTGCAAATGTGTGGCTATGCATTTTCATGTGGGGAGCAAACAGAGCTGTTTTCACTCACTGCAAACGTGATCCTGTGCAGTCCTCCAGAATGCTAACTGCCCATCACTGGATGACGCATGCATCAGTCTAATGCTGATAGGTTGACAAGTGAAATACACAGAAGAGCAACAGACCAGCACTAACAGCAGAGACAAACTTTTAATTGCTTTTAACTCTCAATTTCACTTCAGCTCTGTTTTTTATCCCTTTGTTCTTCTCCACAGCTGGCTAAAGGACCAACAACAGCACAAGCAAGAGCCCACAGACCAAATGTATCATTTGTTTTTGTGCTGCTCCACCTGAAAACAAACACATGACTGGCCGAAGACTATCTTCAAGTGCTAACCCTGCTCAAGCATAAAATAAGCGTAACACTGTATTAAAAGACAGACAAAGACCAAATGTTTCATTATAAGTTAAATGATTTATAAACATGATACATGTGAGCACCTATTGATTTACAAAATCAAAGTAATTTAAGGCTGGGATGCGGTTTAACAAGTTGAAAATAAAACTTTATAGAAGAGATATTAACAACAAGCTATCATACCTTAAAATAAAAAAGATGTACAAGATTGCCAGTGGTTGAATTGTTTGTACTTTATAGTATGAACATGAAAATAACAGTGTGGTGGCAAACAGGCAGCTGTGAGTAGTATTCTGTCCTAAAAACAGCAGCGCACTGTTATATCAGTAATTAACTGTTGTTCATTAAAGTAGGTGCACTCTTGAATAAGAGTTTATTGCTGCCAGCACAGTACTTTATAATTTAACAAGAAATTAGTTACAGCGCAGTTTTACAGGATATCAGTTCAAATAATGTAATTTTTGCATGCTCATGATGAAAATGTACAAGTGATAAGTAAGTAATTAATAAGTAATACAAGTAATAAAACTTTGGGCAAGACTTTACAGAACAATTACAAAAAATTTAAACAATTTAAATAATCAGAATTTTGCATTGTCTTCTGCTTCTTCCCATTCTGCCTTGACTTTTTTGAGACGTCTGTTTCAGTGTCCACCCAAACCACTGTTACTCACACGAAGCCCTTTTTTCCCAAAGAAGCTTTGACAATGCGGTGTGGACTCGTTGCAGGGCAATTTATGGGCCTGGAGCAGCTACGAGAAAAGAAAAAGATACAAGTGGAGCGACGGTGTGGATGAATAGGCCTTGATCACTTGTCTCCTTCCCTTCCTGATAGTCTGCCTGCTGGGCTCCCCTGTAATTACACTTTATGACTTGCTCCACAGTAAATGCTACATAAATCTTGCGACGCCCCCGATTACATCCCCCCCACGCACACACCCCTTATCATGCAAACATCGTAATCCCTGCGCGCAATTTTCTCCCTTTATTGGCAGTCACTTCTGATTTAATGGTGCTTTGATGATTGCACAGTAAAATGCTACATGGGGTGAGATCGGTCCAGATTGCGTGGTAGCAGAGTGTGTGTGCGTGGATACGTGTGTTCGTGCGGATATGTGTGTCCCTGTCAGCTCTCACTGTCAGTGTGTTTGCTGACAGAATCCAGGCCTCGATAGTTTTGGGTTGGCATCCGTCAGTAGAGGCCTGCGCAGCCCAGCCAAGCCTGTGTAGCCATGCTGTTTTTCTGTTTTAAATCACTGTAAACAGCCGTCCCCTGTTGCCTCTCTGGCACCAAAGCAACATAAAGGAATCTCGACTCTCAAAGACAAACAGTTTTACTCCCCATCATCATCTGAAAGGCCCCACGGGCCTCTCAGGGGTGCATGTGGTGCTAAACTGGAGTTGCACAGGGTGAAGGTGTAGTACAATCCTCAGACAATCAGAACACTTAGGTGGAGCTTTGTTCCAGCTAGAGTAAAAAAAAACATATATATATATATACTCCACTCAGTATGACTTTTACTGATACTGAATAAAGAAAAAACTATCCCCAGGTCAGAAACAAGTATCCACTGATGCCAACATTCACTTATTCCAAGCATCTCTGAAGATGTGACATGAAGGCACTAGTGAAGAATCCAGCAAGATTAATAGAAGGTTAATGATGACCTTGTATTGGACCACCCCCACTAGTGGTTTAAGTGCCTGGGACTCTCCACCTTTAAGTTTTAGAACTAAAGAAACCTCTTGGATGAGAGGTGAAGCATCTTAAAGAAGTCCAGTCACCTTCTTTTAACCTATGAAGACTACCTACGACTAACTACAAACCAGACGTTAACAGTCTGAGGTCGAAGTCATCATCGCTGACAGCCCGAATCATATAAAATCAGGAGATGTAGTAGTTTGTGCTCATGTTTAAACACTGAAAGATTGTTTGTGTGTCCTCGTTAGTTTAAGGGCTCATGCCAGTGTCCTAGACTCTAAACTGAAGTTTAAAGTCCTAGCCGGTAAGTAAATGTGTCTAAGGCATATGAGGATTAATGTAACAGATAGTTTAACAACATACATTCCACAGGTAGTGAATGAATAATACCATGTATTACTTTTTTGAGTAGTGTGGTGTCCCTTTATCTGTAATGTCAAATGTAGAATTGGTTTAATGAATTTTAAAGAAATGATATGAATTATTCATCCACAATTGAAAGAGCTGATTGTACTGAGATGAGTCATGTTACTGGCTTCCCTGTTCTTCCTAAATCACTGTGCTGCTGTGAACCCAAAAGACAGTTTGATCCTAAACAATAAAGTGCTTTTGACCATAAACCACCATCACAAACACGCAAAGTTAAAATCAACCCTCCTGTCTGCCATTAACATTTACTGCCCTCCGTTAATGTACGGCGACAGCAAACTGATTACAGGCTGCACCAATAATGGTGGGAATGTTATTGAGCTAGCAAAGCACACAAGAGACAAGGGAGTGGGCAGAACCATCTGTCATTAGCTGTTTGTGTGTATGTGTGAGTGTGTGTGTGAGTGATATATGTGGCTCCTCCTGTGGTTTGTTCATCACTCTTTAGCCTGGCTGCTTCTGTCACACCTCTGTCATCATTCATCACGGACAGCTGGGTCGCGAGGTCAAAGAAAGTAGAGTGTGTTTTTGTGCGGGTGGAAGGTGGGAGGTTAGCTTTTAGGTTGCCAACTTCACAAAAGTAATGAATGCATAATCAATAAAGATCACAAAAAAGAGACATTTTTAAGTCGAGCAGCAGCTGGAGGGACTCGCTGCATAAAGTTTGTCATTTCTACTGTAGGTTAAGGGTCAAAAACTAGTGTAACATCTGCTGCAGTGGTAGATGAAGTCATTTTAGGGACAAATGTCATCACTCAGGAGCAATCTAGGTAACAGTTATGAAGATATGTAGACCTGATATGGATGAAAATGAATGTAACTGTAGTCTTTATGTCACTGCCGCATAAAAACTAGAAATGTTTACCTTCAAAGTAAAAGTTGCATTTTTGGTAACGTGTGACTAGAAAAGGTAACAGCGCTTTTATTTTGAAGCGAACATTCTCAAATTTTTGAATGCTCAGAGTTGAAAAGTGCTGTACAAGTACCAGCCATTTACTATTCCATGCAAACTATATATGAGTACTGTACGGCAATCTGCAGACAAACAAAGCAATGAAAAGGAGATTTTAGTGCAGCCCCCCCTTTGCAACCAAATTCACCCCGTGACAGCCGTCAGCTCACTCATCATTGTCGTAGAATACACATTTTGGAGGTTGCTGGATTCACCAATTAATTTCTAGGCCTGTGTGCTAGCTTTTCCAAAATTTCCTAAATGTGCTTCTATAGAACATGTTATATAACCTCATGGTGATCATGAAGGAGTGTAAAATAAACTTTGAGGTTGCAAATCTATTTGTTAGCGAGCAACAAAAGTAAACCCTAACCCAAGACAAAGAAGATCACTCATCTGAATGACAAAAGCAACACTTACCATCTTGGAGTATCTATACAATACACCCGCTGTGTGTGTACCGTAGATGAAGATTGAAAGTCACAGAACAAATGGATATAGAGATTCCTGGACTTCTTAGTGAGATACTCAGAAATCAAATCTCACTTTGCACAAACTGCTTTTTGGTTTATTGCTGGAATCCAAGTAAACAAAAGTCCTAAAAACTTGTGACATCTTATTTCTTCAACCCAGCCCACCTAATACAAATGAGTGTGAGGCACAGGGACCACGTGACAATTTAAGTTTGTTCAGGTGTTGACAGAAAGCTTTGTGGTCATATGTGAGCACATTGCCCATCACGGTAACTTACACTGAGACAGAATTCTGGCCGGGGGTTTTAAAAAAGGAAAGAAAATCCTCTATTTCTTTTGACAGAAACGTTGTTTTGACAACTCAGTGTCTTCATTTAAACCATCCACACAAAAAAAATATGTCTTCACAAAACAAACCATAAATCAAATCATGCTGACAGGTTTCAGTGTTTATGAGATCTGTACTTTGTGATTGATGGAGTTTAAAAGAGCATTACTTCGACCAAACTAAGCTTAAAAACTCATCCAAGCTTAATATTTTTCAGTTAACAAAGGATCAAAGGGGCCACTTTTAATGTGAAAGACAATACTCGTAAAGATGAACCCAGAAAGACAAACAGACAGTTTGACTATCATTGTTTTTAAAACTCATAATGTAAGTTTTACCCATCATCCCTGTGGAACATGACTGCACACTAATTCCTATCTTTTATGGATTTTTTACTATTATGATTGTGTGTATCTACGGGTGTGTAATGTGAGTGTGTTTATGCCATGGAGGAGCACCTGTAATTTTACTGTATCACTATATATAGTAACAATAAAAGCATCTTATCTTATCGTACTCTGCTGTGCCTACTGCAAAATTACTGTTGGTTAAGGCATTATAAAGCCCTAAAATCAAGATAAGCCTACATGTACTGTGTGTCATACCTTAGGGAAGCTGTAAATTGTACTGTAACATCTCAAATGTACTGGCAAATTACACAATGATTTCAGAAAATGAGAATTCACTGTCACAAAAGTCAACTCAGGTGTAAGAACGTGGAAGGCATTTTTATTCCACTCGGATGAGTTGAGAAAAGCCAGGCTGCTTTAAAGCTGCTCTGCTGTCCCAGGGTGTAATGTGTGTGTTGTAAACACCAGCGTGCCACCATATTGTCTGGCAGCAGATCATATTTTACCATGTTAACACACCATCTGTTTACCCTCATAAGCATTCATTACACATAGATGAGTACACACAGCAGGCTGCCACATCAGTGAGCCGTGGCACACGCACGCATACCAACACAAACCGACAAACACATTCCCATATGGATACACGCATAATATACAAATGTATGCAGATACGCCACACAAAGCATCCGCATGCTGACATAAGCAAAAGCGCGCACGAGTACCTTCAATATAAGACAACTGTCATAGTTTATTTCAGGCACACCTTCAGTAACACACGTACTGTACATACTCTTATATTCTTCTTTTTTTTGCCATGTCTTTAGTTACATCTAAGTTGGAGGATTAATACCTCAGCTTAAGTTTTCTCCCGATACCCAGCATCAATCCAACACCAGTTTTAAACAGGAGGCACTCTGAGACCACCGCTAAGCCAGCTCAATCTCTGGGCAGTATAAACTTTGAATAGTATTGTACTTTGTATATACAGTATTTGATTTTGTCTGATACAGATTCTCCTTTGCTCTTAGTCCAAGTGTTTGCTGCTCCTCGCACAAACACACAAACGCTGTGTATGAAGGGGATGAGAGAGAGAATGTGAAATAATATTGATGGAGTTGGCAAAAACATTTTTGTTGAGTTTACTTTGCAAATAAATTAAAAGCTGTTGCAAACATACAAATAAACCTTGTTGGTGTGACTTGAGTGAAATCCCTCCACACTGCTGGTTTGCTGTTAGCTTCCTACCTTCTGTGTTAACACTCCCACTAGCAGCTGGAGCGCTACTGCTAACTACAGTGAACTAAACAACAGGCAGCTAAACTGAAGCAGTCGTCATCCAATCCAGCTTTCGGGGTCAGGATTTGACCAAAGCCAGTACGTTATACAGTAAAGTTTCAGAATACATAATACACGAAAAGCTGAATGGTGTGTTTTGTTGTGTTAACTAAGTATGTTCAAAGTAGAAAATTGTGCAATTAAAATGATTTATTGTGTTCATAATCGCATAAATCATGACACACTGCTGTCCCCTAAATAAGCTCCCGTTGTAGGTGACGATACTGGTATTTGTATTTGTTTGGACCTGAATCAATCGCGCAGCACTAGTGTGAGTTGTTAATAAACGCTGTCTTTTTGCGAGCATGTCATGTATGTAACGTGCTGGCTCAGGACAGTATTAAGTAGGAGGTAATGGTCAATGGTGGAAAGGCTGACACAGTTAATTCGTTCCAAGTTTGACATTATTTTAACAACTCTGTATTTCATGCCACTTATTTTAAGTACTGTGGCAACATTAAGAGCCTCTTACTGCTGGACGAGTAACTCAGCTGCCTGTTCTCTTTTGTAACTTTCTAATTCTCTCCCCCTTATTCTGATTTGCTCATTGTAATTCAGTAAATGGGAACACGGTCTATCACAGTTGCTCAAAATTCATCTGAAGTCGCCATTCTTGATTGCGCTTGTCTTGTCCTCCTCCTCCTCCTCTTGCTCCTAATCTACCACCTTTGATATGCATTTTTCCTCCTCGTCTTCTCATCCAGGGCTGAATTAGATGCTTGGAGATAATGCTGATTTAAACTGCATTGAACTCAGCATTGGGCAGTTGGAGAGGGTCGGTGGTGGAGGAGTAAGTCGCATGTTTGTCAGGCAGCAGGTCATGTTTGTGTCGTGTTTATGGAGTCATGCATTAGGAATGGGCATTTTAACAAAAACTGATCAACTCAATAAACAGCTTTGGGACACTGAGTGTTGGGTTCGAGTTCACCTAACATGCAGGTTGATTTAAAACCTGGTAGATCATCTAACCAGCATGTTTCATGCTTCATGTGTCTTCTTCAGTACAGCACATGTAATTTACTTGGTAATGGCAGTGCTACAATTACAGACAGAAAACAAGATAGGTGGCCAAAACCAAAAACCAAGTTACACTAAATTAGATGTTTTCATCAAAAACTGGTTCCTTTATAATGTTGTCCCAAAATTTTCCCTTATCTGGAACATCCCAATCCAGCTGCTAACAAAAGACGGGCTTGTTCTAATAGGCATGGATTTCTCAAGGCCTGCTAAGTGTCAGCTTATTTACCCATATCAGTTATGTTGCCAGATGTCAGAGAGAACATTTATAGAAACAAGTAAACAGTTGCTCTAAGTTTGTTGGTGGCTAATTGCAAAATGCTATTTTGATAGGGTGGAGAGAGGGTGGTGAGAGGAAAAAGGGAGGGACAGAGGGGAAGGGGAAGAAGGTGAGAGAGGGGTTGGTGGGATCTGGCCAAGCTGACAGAGGTCCATTCATCCTCCATGCTCAAGCAGACAGAGAGCTGGCACTGAGGGATATAGCCCATAAATCAGAGACCATCACACCCTGCTGTCACACACACACACACACACACACACACACACAGCCTAGTATGGATTGATACACACTTTTGCACGCACAGCAAGAAATACAACCACAACCAAACACATTCTGGCTGCACACTTGCACTACAGAAGGATTTTTACTTCCCTCACACTGCTGCCGCAGTGCCAGTATGTCACGTATTCTTTAGTCCCTCTGTCTCCTGGCTGAAACGTGCAAATCTAAACAAGATAATTCACTTTCATATACTCCCTCTACCAGCTCAGAAAACAGCTCAGTTTCCTTATCACCTCATATAAACCTCCTCTCTTCCTCCACCATCCTCCACTCCATATATCTTGTTCCTTTGTTTTGGTCAGTGGGTCTAATGGAGGATGCACTCTAGCAGGCTAATGATCGCCGTGACTGGGGGTTATTGATCAGGGGCATGATTGATCTGAGGATCCCTCTGATTATTGGGTCATTAATCAGTCCAGGATTACCCTATCAATGGAGCTGCCATTGACTGGGCCAGTCTTGAGATTGATGATTGGGGAGAGGAGAGGAGAGGAGAGGAGAGGAGAG
>NW_005187573.1:937258-954168 GCF_000239375.1 Pundamilia nyererei | reverse complement strand
TCATGATCAAATATGGAAAGGCGGAAGTGGAAAGAGGAACTAAAAAACCCTTCTGACCATTAAACAATAAGTTGGGAGTCTCACTAATTCCTTTAATCAGTGAGTCATGCATTACCGCCAGAGGACACCTTGTACGTAACTGGGATACAATAGTGGCGTTGACAATGCAGCATGACTAAGCCACCATGATTTTGGTCATGCTTATGCTTTGTTTTCTATATTAGGCATTGAAATCAAAGCAAACAATGTACCCCGGTTACTAAGCAATCCAATTAATTACATTTAATTAAACTTAATTATCATTTTTCTTGCTTAACACAGAGACAGACTTTATTGACATTCCAAGTCTCTTTCACTTTCCTGTCACGGGTAATTTGAAATGTTCATCTTCCTGGTAAACTCTTTCCTTGTTACAGTAAAGTCCTATTGTTTTTTGTGTGTCTGCAAGCTTGAAATGACAGTTCGTTTGATTAACTGCGTGATAGTCTTAAAACCTTCACATACCAAACAAGCATACACATACACACATATTATTAAGCTCTCTGAAACTGACTTCCTCACTCTCCATGAGGCTTTGTTCCCAACAGAATATACCATGGGAAAGTGTGTGTCTTTGTGTAGTTGTGGTGAACCAGTGAATTTGAGAATGTGCGATTATGCATAGTCCACATATCTGTAGTAGCCTGTAGATCAGTGTTTCCCAACCACTGTGCCGCGGCACGTAGGTGTGCCGTGAAAAACGATCAAGTGTGCTGTGGAAGATTATCTGGTTTTACCTGATTGGTACTCTAAGCGACCAGCATGGGTAACAGGCAAAACTATTAAATTCTTTTCCACTAGAGGGCAGTACAACTTCTTCCTCCAATTAAATGGGTTGCCAAATGCCAGAAAAACAGGAGAAGACAGGAAAAGAAATTACAGTCATGCTGCCGCGTGAGACAATGCAACGTGTAACAGCAATAGATAAATATTTGAAAAGAAAAACTAGTCAATCAAAACATTCCAACCCAGGTGAAGGGCCTAGCATGAGAACTGATCAGAAGAAAGCAAAAACCCGAGCCAATAACGCTATACCTGGTGCGCAAGGAAATCTTATTAATATGCTTTTTGTTAAGTTTTTGTTTGGCGTGATTTTTCAAATGTGAAATATGTGCTGTGGCTACAAAAGGTTGGGAAACACTGCTATAGGCATTATCTGTGAGACTGTATTAGTAGCTATAGGAGAAAAATATATTTTGAGATGTTTTAGTAAGTGAATGCACTAAATGACATTAGGTTGCACACTTTTAATTCGTGATAATTAATGAGTAATATTTTGGTTGTTGGGTTGTAATAAGTGTATTAAAGCTAGCACAACAGCTGTTCAAGTTCCACTGCTAAAACATCACCCCCTCACACCACACACACACAAATTAAAATTTGGTATAAATGTATAGTACTAGAAATGAAACAACGAATATTTGTGTACTAGCACTAGTGCTTCAGCAGTGCTAGTACCAGTTTATCACAGTTTATCACAGTACACAGCTACACAGCTTGAAGTCTGCCTCTCAGCAAAACACTAGGTAATAATAGTTTGGGGTTTTTTGTTTTGTTTTGTTTTTTAAGATTTACAATAAAAGTTAGAAAGTCTACATGTTTTTATCCACTGTCATTATGTGAATATTGGATTGTTGTGGACCTACCGTATTTTCCGCACTATAAGGCGCACTTAAAATTCTTTAGTTGTCTCAAAAATCGACAGTGTGCCTTATAATCCGGTGCGCCTAATGTATGAATTCTGGTTGTGCTTACTGACCTCGAACCGATTTTATGTGGTACATGGCGCTCAAAAATCTGTCCAAAAATGTTTTAGTACAACTTTGGTAAGATACGAAGCCGCACTGCTTGATGGATTGTCGGAGCGTAGTCAGGAGCCTTGCGGAGTAATCTGGGTCCAAAACTCCGTCTGTTTCAGGTCCTAAAGTCAAACAAACACTGCAGCATCACTGAGAGTTAAAAACTGTCTAAATTCTTTCATCTTTAATAAAATGATCAGCGTTGTTGCTTTACCAGGTGTAACTATGAAGTTTAAAATCCAGGCATCCATGAAAACAGAATTTATTAAATTTAATGGAGTCGGAAGTTAGCAGGCAGTTAGCTCGCTAGTTTCCACCCAAACATAATATACCATGTTTTGACTGAGAGATTTGTGAAAAAATTAAAATGTACAGCTCTGCTATCACTTCTAACATAAATGAGACAAAAACTAAACAGCAGTGACGTTTGTAGGGTTACTGAAGTTGGACTAGCTGGTATATAATAATGTGCTACGTGATCCTTAGTGACACAGCTATGTTACCATAACAAAAACACAGTGAAGCTGGAGGATGAATGCTAACTTTTTCTACTCAATAAAAGTTAACATGAGGGTTCCTGATAGCTAGGGACAAACGCAATCGCATGGCAAGATGCTGTAAACGGAACAAACTTCAGTCAGGAGAACAACTGAGATAATCCAAAATACGAGGTTAGTCATTAATATACTGCAACAACATGGGAATAGAGCAGCTGCGAGAGAATTCAACATTAATGGATCAATGGTACGGAAGTGGAGTTTGGATAAGTGGAGTGGATACGTTTGACTTATCTGATTGTTTTCTTTCGCTTAATGCGCCTTATAATCCTCTGCACCTTATTGTCCAAAAAATACGGTTACTGTTGTGTTTGGGGATCATAAAACAGCAGAAAAAAGGTGCGATAAAGGTAAGGGAGTGAGATTCACCTTACAGCCCTGCAAGAAAATCTGATTGTAGTACAGTGAAGTCATTTTTAGGCCTATTGTGACAATGAATCGATCTGCACTCTATTAATCACTTTGTGAGATCTGACAGATTAACACATTTACAAAAAAAGTGGCATTGATGATACAGATAGAGGTTAAAAAAAACATTGAATTTCTCTTTAATTATGGGAGAAGGGTTTGGTTTTAAAAATGGTAAATGGCCTGTATTTGTATAGCGCTTTACTTAGTCCCTAAGGACCCCAAAGCGCTTTACACTACATCCAACCATTCACACACTGTTAATGGCAAGCTACATTGTAGCCGCAGCTGCCCTGGGACGCACTGACAGAGGCGAGGCTGCCGGACACTGGCACCACCGGGCCCTCCGACCACCACCAGTAGGTAACGGGTGAAGTGTCTTGCCCAAGGACACAACGACCGAGACTGTCGGAGCCGGGGCTCAAACCGGCAACCTTCCAACTATAAGACGAACTGCCAACTCTTGAGTCACGATCGCCCCAGGATCGGATTTAAGGAACGTAAACTCTGTTTCTGCCTCCAACTTCACACTATATCAATCGCTCTAGCGTTACTAATTGGGCAGTCAACAAATCCTTCCCTTGAGAAAAGAAGGAAAGTAGTTTCTCAGGAGTGAGTATTGATAAGGTTGGGTGTAATGGCCCCTTTTGTGTCTGATCCATGAATGTGTCTTTGTGGTCGTTGTCCACAACTGAGAGACAGACACATATGCCCATTACAGGCAAATGCCTGCCTGTGATCGATGACCTGGGGGACTAAACCCATCAATACATGTTTCAGCACGCACACACTCATGACCATATCATTTTATTTATCATTCATTAAAAAGCAGAGACTGTGCCTAGATTAAAGTAGGAAAAAAATCCTCCAAGAAAAGAGGGTTTTTTGCCATATGAGCTCATGAAAAATAAATGACTGCAAGGATTTTACAGGAACAATGCTGCTTCTTGCCTTCTACTACTGTTTTTACCATGTGTGTTTACATGCGCCTGACACCGTGGATGTTAGATCACTTCCTTAAATAGGTTCACAGTCAGGGTGAACTATTTCCATGCTTTGTTATAGTCTGTTTGCAAATAAAACAGGATATTCTGAACATCATCATTTAGACAAACCGTAAAGACTCCCTGTCACAGGGGCGAGGCACTTTAAGCCTTTGTGTTGTTAGTGTTAACAAAAGACGCAGTAGCGATAGCAAACACAGCTCCAGTGGGATACCCTTCAGCAGTAACCGCTCAGACAGAGCAGGTTCCTGTTGAAACTTCACCTCTGTCTATAAACGTTCTTTCTTAGTACTCATACCTTTAGCTTTACTGTTAGACACTTTCCAGTAAGAGAATAGTTAAAGTAAAGTACTGCCATTATTTCTTATACTTCTAATGGGCCTCTATTTACACAAAAACACTGACATGTCACCAAGGCCCAGGATTATGCTTTACTGTGAATCATGCCAAACTGCTCTTGTAGATTTCTTGAATATAAATATGGGCCTGGAAATGTGCATTTTAGGTCCTACTTAAAAAACACAAGGTCATAAAATTAAACATAAAAAGTATTTTGTTTTATATCCTATCCTCAACTGTTTCTTTATACTCTTTATGAAGCTGACAGTTGACATGGACTAACTCATCTTTCTGCTTCATTGCCAGTCAATCACTGGTACTTTTTTCAGGGATATAAGTAATTCAGATCTTCTCTAACTATAATATTAAATACACACATTAATGAGACACTCATTATGATCCAGTAATGAAATATTTATGAGGTATTTCTGGGTAATGATGACTTTTACTTTGGGTACTTTAAGTATATTTTCATGGTAAAACTTTTCCACTGTTACTTAGAAGTAGAATTTTTATATCTAACTCTAAATATTTGTTTCATGCAACACTGAACAATATTTAGGCTCTTGCTCAGTGCATCTTTTCTTGCAATACTATTTGTATTTGAGCACAGGGCTGCACTTGAGCCTGATATATACACAGTTCTTTCTACACCATGGTTAAAGCACCTGCTAAACATCGGCATATTAAAATCAGTGAGAGTCTTGTTACTATGATTATATACAGTGCATTTACACCGTGAACCTACTGCACGTATTTACCTTTTAGTAATGAATGAATGTCTCTTAGGACGAATAATATCAGCTTTCTGTTACCGTCTTCTGCGGCTATAAAATGACAACAACAAAAACAATGTAGTGGTTTTAGAATTAGGCAGTTTGCTATTACCTTGGATCACATTTCTCCTGCACTGCTGACCACTGAGCGGCTCCTGTGGGACACCTTGGGTTGTTTGTTTTATTAATAACATTCACCCAAACTGGGTTCACCCTTTTCAGTTTGGTTTGTAGATCCAGGATGAAGTCCAGGACTTGTGATTAGAATCCCAAGTCTGGGATGAAGTCCAGTATTTGGGATTCTAATCACAGGCTCCCATAACGATGTCAGTCACAAACGTGCTATTAAAATGTAAGATTATAGCTCTAATTGCACTCAAACCCAAACACTGTGCTCTGCAAGTTGCTCTGGTCCCATTTTATTCTTACATTTTTGATTAGATCGTTAGTCCTGCATAAATATGGTTCTTGCGTTGCTTTTCCAAAACTTTGTCCTCCACCTTGAGTGTGTGCGCTTGTGCGTGCACGCATGTGAAGAGACACTCCCTGTACTGCTCACAGAGATTAAATTTCAAAAGGATCAAAAATACACCAGACAGTCCTGCTAGGATAATCAATCACCACACCCAAGATGTGTGTGTGTGTGTGAGAAGGAGAGAGTGCTACATAGAAAGTGATAGAGACAGACCAGAAGACGGGGAGAGGGAAGTGTAGACAAGGGAGGGGGGAGGGCTGTGGGGGGAAACTAAAATACATACATATAGTTGGGAGTGTGGCCTGCGTCTCTGTGTCTGCGCTGGGGAATTGGAGTCATAAATCAAACAGGCTGTCAGAAGTAGTGGTGGGGTTTGTTGGAGAACATGAGGGAGGGGGAGGCAAAGGGATGGAATGAGGAAGAGGGGGAGAGCCTCAGCGTCATTCACACACTGCATCACACACTGAGCCCGAATGCAATTTCCCCTGAATGTCAGGCAGAGATGCGAGGTGGGGCAGATAAGACAACAGTGAACGCGTGTGTCCCCGCACCCATGCCTGTCCCCAACCCCAGGATGCGAGACACGGGCCCAATTCTCATTATGTCGACATGATAGAATTTGCTCCCTGTGTAACCTCATTATCCTCAATGTTAGATAAGGTGCTGTAATTGCTCACTGCAACAACGCCTGCTTCGGCGTGTTTGTCTACGCCGTGTGTTTGGTGTTTCGAGGCTTACGCTAGTTTGCGTTATACCAGGCGGCCATCATTCAGAGCGCTGATATCCTTGTTTCGATACGTCGGGAAGCGACAAATGGTGTTTATGGTATCAGTTAAGTTTGAACAGCAGCAACAGAGGTGTCTGTGTGATCACGCTTTTGCACAACAGATCACGATCGCTAGACGCTGATCTCCACCTCTGTGAATACAAAGTGCTTGAGCAGTCTTAATCTCAGGAGAGACATTTTAACAGCTGTCAACCAAACAACTCATTCAATTAGACCTCGTTAATCATTTTGGCACAATTTTTTTTCTGTTCGAGATTCATCAAAACTTTGTAAGATTAATTATGCTAATAAAACAGCAAGGCCCTTTCACTCCATCTATCTTTCCACCCAGACAGTTTAATGGTAAGGATCCCTCCTCACACACACAAACGCACACACACGCACAACAGTTAATATCACTCACTTATAGCAAAGGATTAGTGTAATAAGAGAACACAAGTGAATGGATATACACTTGCGTTCTCATGTTTAAAAAGAAATAACACCCTCTTTCAAGGTTTTATCTATAAAGGCAATAAAAATCGTCTGGTCCTTCTTAAAAGTAGGTGAATACAACCTCGCCTCAGATCGACCGCCAAAACCTAACATTGTGTCATTATTTATCAAAAGAAACTTAAGCCAAAATGCAAAAACAGTGTGTTAAAAACTCAAGAACACCTTTACTGCTTCCATAGGAACTAAGAGGCTAGTAGCAGTCATGTGCTGCTAATCAAATGTGCTTGTAAGTGTGAGCACCCGTAGAAAAGCAGGGCCGCGGTATGCTCAGACAATCCTCAGAGCAACTGCATAAAACCCAAGAGCTACATCTCAAACTGGAGTTTGAAATGTAATTTAGACCTCTGCCCGAGCATGTTAAATGCTAAAATTCATGACAGTGCACAATTAGAAAATGACTGAACAAGTACGACTTGTTTGGAAGGGTTCCCAGAAGAAAGCCTCTTCTCTCTAAAAAGAACATGGCAGCATACTTTCTTGCAAAGTTGCATCTGAACAAACCCAAATTTATATCTCTGTGTTCACATCTGGAGATTAGTCATTACAGGGAACACTTTACCTTTCACAGCATGTCAGCACAAACACCTCATACCAACTGTTAAGCATGCTGATGAGTTTGGCTTGTTTTACAGCCACAGGACCTGGACACAGTCGTTGAGTGGACCATAAACTCCTCTATATAACAAAGTATTCTAAAGTCTATTATGAGGCCATACAGATGTCATACAGAAAATAATTACTTCAAGTTACCCTTCAACCATTACGCGTTTGGCAAAGACAGTAAACTGTTTTCGTAGACTTGTCCAGTCTGTGACACGGCAGACGTTTACGGTGTCCTGTATAATGTAAACTGAGTAAAAGTTGGGTGTTCAAGCTTAAACACCCATATACTGGAAGCAATAGTAAATTTGGCACAAACTGTCTCTGGCAGCCAGATGTGCCCAGATGTCATCAGTACAGGTGAGTGGATCGAACCAACTACCTATGCTAGTACTGCTATCAGATCAATACTAGTGCAATAGGATCAATACTTCTTTTCTGTCATCTAAGTTCAGTATGTAGCCCACTGAATTCTGTTAAATAACAATTTCTTTTTTAAATGTAATGATAAATGTCTGAGCCTTTTTGTGTCGACTCTCACGTCAGTTTAGAGAAAAGCACATTTACATTCCAGGTGTTTTGTTGTTGCATAATTGCGCAGTGTTAGTGATCATTAAAATGTGTTCACAATTTGCAGATTAATGATGATTCATCTCATAAATCATGGCACACTGCTCTTCTCTTCATAACCTTCATAACAATTGCCATTAGTGTTGATATCAGCAATACTGCCTCTGTATGTACTTAGTATTGAATCAATACTAAAATGTGGAGTATCACGCAGCACTAATCTTTAGAAAGTTGTCTTCTTCTTCAGCGTCCTTCTCTTTCTCCTCCAGCTCTACTCACTGCTCACTTTAGCTCTCCTTGAACCACTTTTAAGCTTTTTGAATGGTAACTACATACTTTAGTCAGAAGCGTGGAAAAACACACACACAGCAGCAATATGAAGTTGTAGTAACAGTTCTGAAAGCCCTGCTCAGGCCTACTGAGTTTCAGTGAAAAGCTGGAATGTGGAGGCCTTCAAAGTGATAACCAGCAGTAACCTATGACCTGGCCCATGTCGGGGTCTGCAGACTCACTGTGAGAACATCCAGCAGGCTAATAAAGAGTTTTGCATTTGAATTAACGGAGGAGTCCGTATAAATGTTGAAGAACAAACACCTCTGTGTGCTTAGAATGGCAAATTAGGCAAGTGCTGGAATGAAATGACTGAAGCAGCAGAGAGAACTTGGCAGTGGGGAGAGTCCCACGTAAAATGTTATTTTAGGTTTTTCACTTTACAAAAGAGAGTGGGTACATGTTATCACCTCGCAATTCCCTAATATAATCCAATTATTCCTTTAGCATTTTCAGGTTTCCAAAGCTTCTCAGCTCATATCAAGTTTGCCGCATACAAAACCAAATGACTATAACTGTCTGTTTAAGTAAGCTGATTATTCCATGACAAAGACGCACTGAAATGTGCGGTACGAGCATAAACAGTCTCCAATGACCCCAGAGCCAGGAGGAAGTGCAGACATCCCAGATGCATGTTTCCCCTCAGCAGCATTTACTCAGCTGAAATCAAAAGCTGCGAATGTATCATTCTGGTAAGAATAGCAGTTTTGTGGCGGACCCTGTCGAAACTGAATAGTATGCGGTCGGTGTCTGTCTGTGCGCGCTGGTTCGACCACCCACAATACACCTCACTGGATGTCTCTCTCACCCTTTTTGCCAAAAGCAGCATGGAAAAGCTAGCTTTATGAGTTTGCGGGCAGCAGAGGAGAAGAGGGGAAATGTAGATGATTTGTAGGGAGACCATAATGGAGACAGATGATCCTGCTCTGGGTTTGTCTGCTGTTGAATCAGCGCTGCCACCCAGTAGGGGAGTGTGCGTCCTCTGGCCTGGTTCTCTCTTGCTGTTATTTCTCTTTTTATGCTGCTCCTTTTATAGACCTCCACTGTAGTCCACTTCATTTCCATCTCAGAATATACTGAGCATGCTCAGTCTGCATACAGTGACTTATTCAGATAGGGTGCGAGGCAAAGCAAAGCCTCAACCTCATTTTTCTGTATGTGAAGTTTTACGAAGAGCATGATAGGAGGCTAGATCTGGGTAGACTGGAAGATGTAACATAGAAAGACTTTGCATATTGTTACAAGCTAACAGAAATATCCAAATTGAGTCACGCTCTTAATGTTATTTTTATACTTGGACCTTGTAACGTGATTTTTTTTCATTGTATCTGACAATAAATAGTAAGTTTTCCTTAAAAAAACAAAGGCTTACATGCAAAGCCTCTTATTCATTAACACAGTGCTAAAGTAGCAACCTAGCTAGGAGTTACGTTTTTCAAACAGACAATGACTTTAACATTTAATAAGGTACAATTAAAAAGTTCCAGAACTCCATATGTAAAAGCTAACTGTACTTCCCTAGTTAAATCTGTCCACTTCACTTAAGGTCGTGAAGTCCTGAGCTCCACTTATGTAGCCTTCTGAGGTGATATCAGGGGCAGTTAAGGGCAAGTTTGTGTCTTCAACTTGGCTTAAGAGTTGAAATCATTGTGCTGTGATTTGCGAGCAGCTAAGCGGAGCAGTGTGCTTTCTTTCCGTCTAGTTTCCTGTTGTTCTGTTCGCACACTTTTCACATAGACACTCGTAAGCACTGTTTTGAATTTTGGGGGTCATTATGGGTACTTTAGGAATGCTGACAATGTCTATCAACAACACCCTCATACCCCATAATCACAGTAAAGAACGCCCTCACAGCTATTACTGCAATAAAAGCTTTTAGATTGTGAGATAATAGACATCATTATCTTATCTCTAAATGAGGATTGATGATGACAGGAACTCTGCTCAACTATGAAAATTAAACTGATTGTCTGTAAAAACCGCTGTTCCCTTTATTTTGGTGTTAAAGTGAGCAAACAATGAGTGGAGGAGATCACAACTGAATTATGTGCACATGTAAAGGAGTGTGATTATGCTCTCTGTAATGGACTACATTTAGTAATGGGCTATATTATTGCCAGCTGTGGGCTTTAGGGAAGTGTCTGGGAGACCCAGCTGTGATCTCCATCTCAAGGTTTTAGATGATTGTAGAAAAAAGTGACTAGTGAGAGAGCAGTACGTTAGTGAGATGTGTTTTACAGGTAAGTTGTGAAAAGCATGGCCAGTGCAAACCAAACAGGATTCTTCTTATTTATCTTGTGAAGATAGTACAGAGACAAGGTGGGAGAAAAAATTGATACAGTATAGTATCCAATAGAAAGAAATAGAAATAGAATCCAATAGAAAGCCACTAGCAGTGGTAAGACACACTTAGGCTCCAGCCGTCCATAATGTTAACCCTACCACATAGTGTTTTCCAAAGTGATTCAGGATCTGAAAGTGAACAGATTTAATGTACATAACGCTTTGTTAGGTTGATTTTCATGTCGGATGTAAAACATGTATAGATTAATTTCCAACCCGTTCTCATTACTCCAAACGTGTAACATACCGACGATTTGTCACAGTCGTCGGCAGAGATGGGCCGATTACTTTTCAAGTAACGAGTAAAGTAAGGGATTACTATTGCAAAAAACGTAATTAGATTACTGTTACTTTCCCGTAAGCAAGTACTGCGTTACTAAAACTGTGATTTTTTTTTTTTTTGCGAGAGTGTCTCATGACAATGACGTAAGCGAGTGCGACGTTCGTGGCAACAACTGTGTGCAGATCAAAAATGGATAATATAACGAGTGCGGGAGAGAGTATGAGCGTGCAGCGTTTAACACGTGGAAGTACTGACCTTACTTTGAGTTTGATTCCGTAAAAAGTGACAAAAACATTAGCGTCCGCTGCTCACTGTGTGGGAAGAAAACTTCTTTTTACAGCGACAAAAACCCAAAACGTCCGAGCAAGCACCGAGTACGCTGCCACTGGAATGTGACATTCACAGAGAAACTGCCGTATCCTTCCACTGACTGCTGCGACTTACCTGCACCAGGGCAACCTCCGCCTGCCTCACTCCTGCTATACAGGTGAAAATAGAGCAACAACACCGGCTCACTCCTTGGTGGCTGCTTGTCGGGGCCTCTCGGCCTGGGGCTCGGTCACTCTGGCACAGCTGGCTGCCGGCGGAGCTCACGGGCGCGTCACTGCAACTCCCCCTGGCTTCTGCTCCGCGGCTGCTGAGCGACCCCTCATCTGGGTCTCTCCTTAGCTCTTTCTGGGATAGTGGCGCAGTTGCCCCTCTGTTGGTCTTCCTTGGTCTCTTGTGTTCTGAGGGCCTCTGGATGTCTGGAGTCTGGCTCCCCCACACCCTCAAGCAGATCATTATATGAAGGAACCTTTTAAAAACAAGCGCGTTCATGCTCACAGGTGTACACACGGGTGCTCACACACACAAACTACACCCTTTTTAGCTCCTCAAAGCACACTGTGCGCTGTCGATCTTACGTGCTGCACAATAATGTTTAATATTTAGTATTTACTGTTATATTCCCATAGATTATCGTGATGTTGTTTATTATGTTGCTCTTTTTTTTCTTCTGCTTGTTTTCTCTTTTTTCATTCTCAACAGGTGATCCAGGTGATTGATATATGTATTTTTTGTCTGCTTATTTTGTTGATTTTTGTTTTTTGCACTTTATCACTCTTCCTCTTCCCCGCTGTTTTTCTTTCCCCCTTTCTTTTCCCCAGTCAAGTCTGTCCCGTATTTAGCAAGTGAAAATAAAATAAAATAAACAATAAAAGGTGAATCAAATAGACCATTATGGCAAGGCTGGGATGGTCCATTTGGTAAAGTAAATCCGTTGGGCATCTTTTTTCGCCTTTAGACAATAATTCTGATGGCAAAAGAACCAAACGGGACGGGCAAAACAAAAACAAAAAAGAAAGAAAATAGAGCAACAGGACCGCTGAGTCTTTGAATTTATTTATTTTCTGCTGTGTTTTACGTGCATCTATTTGAAAGAGTGAGTGTAAACACAAAAAACTATTTTATTTTATGTGCTGGAATGTGCAGAAAATAGGTTTAAATGTTAAACAAATATCTTCCAGTCAGAGAATGTTGCATATAATTTAATGTTTGCTTGATACATAAAGTTAAAAGATTAAAACTGATAAAACAAGTTTTAAAAGAAGACTTTTTCCATGCGATTCCATTTTATATGATGGATTATGCAGAAAAAGTAGAATTGGGCTGAAAGATCTATCGCTTTATTACCTATTTAGGGGATAAATCACGTTTTAAAAAGTAACTAAGTAACTAATTACTTTTGAAAATAAGTAATCAGTAAAGTAATGGGATTACTTTTTTCGGGAAGTAATCAGTAATTAGTTACTGATTACTTTTTTCAAGTAACTTGACCAACATTGGTCGTCGGTATGTTACACGTTCTACTTCTACTTCAGCAAGTAGAGCGGTAATGGCTCAGCCACAAAATATGTGTTGATTTTAGAGCCTCCCTTCAAGACAGGCACTCATTACCAGATTTGAAGAATTTATAAATGCACACAGATTGCCAACATGTGGCCATCAGTCTGAATGAGTCTTTATCAGTAATCACAACTCAAGGGGACTCAATTCAACTTCAGCTGGTTGTATTCTGTTTATATTCCTGTAGAACAGGAAGCTTGCTGTGCATATTGCACAATGTTAAAATTCACAATAATATTGTATCATGAATGAAGTATTGTGATAATATCAAATCGTGGGATGTCTGGTGGTTCTGACTTTTTAGTACTTGAGTTTTTGAGACCTCGATCATCAGTGTGATTTCTTTTCCCCGAACAACCAAAATAAATTGCACAAAAATGGCAGATATAGAAAAAATGATATACATACATAAGCAAATATATAATTCATTTCTTTTCAGAAGGTTCAATAAAGAAAAAATTGGGGTTTAAAAATGTGCCTAGTCTAATCCTGAACTCATTGGAGTTGGACTGAGATGGAAAAATTGCCTCCAAATTTCAAACTCCCTCTTGGGGAGTTCGCTGACCTTTGGACTAAAGAGGAGAGGGGCCATCGAGTTTGTTATCAGAACACAGTACAACAACGAGCATCTGTGGTAGTACAGCGGTGGATCAGTACACCTGCACAAATGTAAAAACCCCTCTGATTCTGAACAATACATAGAATACCTAGTTTAGACCTGTCATGCTGTGTACCCCAACACACTTAAAGAAGCAAAAAGTATCACAAAGGAGTTCCCAGACTCAAAGCTGAAGTCCTTTAGCAAGAAGGAAAGTATTTAGCCTTCCACACTACAGCACCAAGCAGGGATGGGAATTGAGAACTGGTTCTTGTAGCACACTGGTTCCCAGTAGTCCAATCCCTTGGAATGACTTTCCTTGGAAAGTAAAGTACTAAACTGCTGCTTAGTGATGGTGGTGGCTCTCAAAAGTCAGTGAGAACCCAATGAATCAGAATCACTAAATTCTCATCAAGTCCGATCACTAGCACCAAGAGCGATGCAACACAGTAGTAAACATGCCCCTGTCCACACTTTTGTGATATATAATGTGGCATGAAGTTAACTTATTTTTAGTTTCACTGTTTGATATGTTGTCTAGGTTGTTGTGTGTTGTGCTATTTTCAGGTACAGATATGATGTAATATGACTTGCAAATCATTTTCTCTCTGATTTAATCAGGCGTTTTTGGAAACAGAGTTGTAATTTTTAAGAAAAAAGCGCTAAAGGGAGTCAGGAAGGTGGGAGGATAGGATTTGGACATAGCTGAGCAGATTCATCAGTGTGACTGACAATCGGACAGGCCAGCTGCTGTCCCGCTGCACAGAGGAAGGAGGACAGGATGAGAGCGGATTACAAGGATGTGTGTGTGCGTGTATGCTTGTGTGTGTCGGTGGGGAGGGCGGTGGTGTTGCAGGGGTCCGTCTGCTTTTTTGTGCTTGAGATTTGAAGTCACTGTGTCGCTGTCATCTCTTTTGAGAGAGTCTCACATTCTGTGGCTCTTTGTTGATGCCTCTTGCAGCGGGGCGGGTTGACAGGCTGTGAATGGCCATCCCTGCTGTGCTGTGGCGGCCTGCCGCGCGGAGTCAAACCCTCAGCAGCCCTTATTAGTGTCAGCGATGCAGAGACATGAGGGGCTTCTGGCGTGTGCATGAGTGAATATGTATGTGTGTGTGTGTGTGTGTGTGTGTGTCTTTTTTCTTTCGCTCCTTCTCTTGTTTGTTTTCTCTGTGTCATTTTTATTCAGCACTATTTTGAAGTTTCGGGGAAAGCGAATAACTGATGTGAACAGAGGGAGAGGGGTGCATGAGGTCTGTGAAGGAATGTGCAAAGTTGAATGCATGTAGGAGTGAGGGCACGTGTGTGTGTGTGTGTGTGTGTGTGTGTGTGTGTGTGTGTGTGTGTGTGTGTGTGTGTGTTGCCACGTCAAACGCCACCCACGCCTCCTCTGCTTGGTCCTCCCTCCTCTCCTTTCAAGTCTGACAGTGATTAATGATCTTCAGCTGTCAGGTACGCTTCCCTCCTCCTTCTTCTTCTTGAGCTTTCATTTTTACCTCTTATCTTTTAACATCTCATGGGGTCTAACGGGAGGACAACAAGGCCATCACAGGACATAAAAGAAAAAGGGAATCAAGGCAACTATCAGACAGAAACAGTGATTACCTCTCTTTCTCGGCCCCTTTCTTTTGCCCATAAAAGTACTTTTACCCTGACCCTGTGCTCAAAACCATGAGTCTATGTGTGCGTGTCTGTGTGTGTGCGCATGTGAACACGTGTGTGTGTGTGCAACTACAAGCAAGAACCATTTCTCATGTGTATGCATGTGTGTTTTTACATGTGTGCATGAGTGCGAGCCATGAATGTGCCATGCATTCGAGCTTGAGAGAGACCAGACACGGTGTGTCAGCCATTGCTCTGTCTTTCCTCCTCCTTAGTTCCACGCACCCTCCTCCACTCCCAATCCCAATGATGGATGATGGCGAATGGGAAGTTTCCTCTCTTGGACTGCTGGTTGCCGTCAGAAGACTAGCCATCTGCTTTCCATTGCAGGGGCCGGTGGGGGCCCTCGGTTTTGGGCCTGGGTTTTTGGCTGCCCTGGCAGCACGATGTGGCTACACGGGCAGCTAAGGATGGAGGCAGGGTGGGCTGCAGAAGAATGAATAAACCCATTTAAGAAAGTAACAAATGAAGCAAAGGAAATTATATTTATTTTCAACTGGAAAGATGATTAATCAGTCTGAATTAATGTTTGTGTGGAAGCCCATGTGACTGACTCTGGAAACCGTACTTTTGACATAGTATACATTTACAACATCCCAAGGGCAAAATTAATGGCAAATTAATGTGAAAATAATTTTCCAATCATTTCGTCTAATCATCCACCAGGTCACTGGGATTTAGCCACATGCTAAATAGGCAAACTTTTATAAATAATAACTTTTATGACTGGATGTTTTTAATGGGGGCAAAAAAAATTGCACCTATTGAGGTTTCACAGACACCATCTGTCATTTTTGGTGTGTGAGAGTCACGGATGACCAAAGGAATGTCAGGTAAATAAGGCCTCAGTCACACAGGAGACCAGTCAGTGAACCTCTGATAA
This sequence comes from Pundamilia nyererei, assembly GCF_000239375.1. NCBI lineage: Eukaryota > Metazoa > Chordata > Actinopteri > Cichliformes > Cichlidae > Pundamilia > Pundamilia nyererei. Next base: position 938,336 of record NW_005187573.1, on the reverse strand, counting down.
CCAGTAGTCTTCAGGAAAAAAATGTGCATTCCCTGACAAGTTGGCGAGTGGTTCCTGGAAGCTGATGGCAGTTGCTGGGAAATATATGGCTAAAGCCCCACAAAGTCACACAGGCCTACCAGTTGGTCTCCCTGGTAGAAAATGTATATTTCCCTACCAGCTTTCAAAAATCTCCTTGCAATAGCTTTTCCCATTAGCATATTGCTGCAGTGACCTGTAGTTTGCATGGAACATGCATCACCAACTACTCTCAAAGTCGAAAATGAGAAGTACAAGTCAAACCAGAAATGGAAACCACTGGTCTTCAAAGTAAAAGTTACACCTTTTGAATTATGTTTACTGAATCACTGAGAGACAGCTTTTGCCATAAAGCAAAATGTTCTCTGCGTCACACGTTTTCACGTTTTACTGCTGCTTTGCTGTAGTTAGTCTGCAGACAAGCCAGTGTATTCCATGCAAACTACAGGCAACTGCATCAATCTGCTAGCGACCAAGGCAATTGCCTTTTTTGTAAAATCCTCTTTGGAATTACCAGCTATATTTTTCCCCAAAACCATTGATTGTATTGCCTCCGATATGGTGGCCAACTCTCAAGCAATGTGTGGATGGTATTATACGAGAACCCTCTACAGCTGGCATTGTTCAGATCTTACTCTTTAGGGCATTGTGAGCAAGAGTGTCCAAAAGAGTGGAATTTGTCATTGTTTAAAGAACTGCGCAAAAGTGAAGTAGGTAGTGTATCGGTCTAGATCTCATAAAACTTAAAGAAGAAAGTGTACTTTATTGGTCCCCGTGGGGAAAATCGCTCTCTGCATTTAACCCATTCACTCAGTGAAGCAGTGGGCAGCCATTGGGCGCCCGGGGAGCAGTGTGTAGGGACGGTACCTTGCTCAGGGGTACCTCAGGGTAGCTGTTCAGGGGAATCGAACCCCCGACCTTCCGATCATGGGGCCACCACTCTACCTACTGAGCTATCCCTAAATAAAGAATCTGAAATCTGACAGAATTACACATCCAAGTAGTGAAAGCTGGGAAGTTAGACAGCTCTTTAAGGCTTTTTTTTTCTTTGTTTGAAAGA